>NW_027195113.1:130000-182500 GCF_038502225.1 Cherax quadricarinatus
CCAGAGTAAAAACAGAGGAAGCAGGTATTGAAAACTTCACACATTTCCTTATCACTGTCAGTGATCTGACCAGAGTTACTCTCAAGTGGGCCAATCTTATCCCTAATCTTACTTCTGTATACCTGAAAGAACCCTTTTGGGTTAATCTTCGAATCCCTTGCGACTTTAGCCATATAATCCCTTTTTGCTTTTCTTAATCCTTTTTCTCTCTCTTTAATTGAATATATTGATTTCTTAACTGCCCATTCCCTCTTTTGATACGCCGATATAGGCCTCTCTTTTGACCAGTGAGATATTTTAATCTATTGTTTATCCATTTGGGATCATTTTTGTTAGATCTAATTTCACTCGGGACAAAAGTCGTCTGAGCAGCCAGCACTATGCTCTGAAATACGTCATATTGGCAACCAACCCTACCTACCTGACACATAGTAAGGTTGTCCCAATTTAACCCACCCATGTAATTTCTCATACCCATGAAGTCGGCCAAGTGGAAATCTGGGACAGCGAATTGATTGCAGTTATCTGGGTAAGTCCACGATATATTGAAACTAAGTGATTTGTGATCACTTTCCCCTAGCTCATCACTAGCCTCAAGATTATTAACTAGAGATTCTTTGTTGACAAGAACCAAGTGAAGCAGATTGTTTCTTCTAGTTGGTTCTGTCACAAACTGTTTTAAAAAGCAATCCTGAACCGTATCAAGAAAGTCACTAGACTCAAGATTTCCTGTCACATTGTTCCAATTAATTTGTCTAAAGTTAAAATCTCCCATTAACACAACATTTTCATAACTAGACACCTTATGAATTTCGTCTCATAGCAGCTTACTGCACTCCCTATCAAAGTTTGGGGGCCTATAAATCACACCCAAAATTAATTTTTCACGACCTTCGAGAAACAGTAGCCGAACAGATTCTGTGTCCGATGTTTCTAATCTTACATCTTGTCTAACACAACAATTTAAATTGTCTCCGACATACATCTTCACTCCACCACCCTGAGTCTAGTGACTTTCTTGATACGGTTCAAGACAGCTTTTTAAACCAGTTGGTGACAGAACCAACTAGAGGAAACAATCTGCTTGACTTGGATCTTGTCAACAAAGAATCACTAGATAATAATCTTGAGGTTAGTGATGAGCTAGGGGAAAGTGATCACAAATCACTTAGTTGCAATATATCATGGAATTACCCAGATACCTGCAATCAAGTCGCTGTCCCAGATTTCTATTTGGCCGACTTCATGGGTATGAGAAATTACCTGGGTGGGTTAAATTGGGACGACCTTACTATGTGTCAGGTAGGTAGGGTTGGGTGCCAATATGACGTATTTCAGAGCATAGTGCTGGCTGCCCAGACGACTTTTGTCCCGAGTGAAATAAGATCTAACAAAAATGATCCCAAATGGATAAACAATAGATTAAAATATCTCATTGGTCAAAAGAGAGGCCTATACCGGCGTATCAAAAGAGGGAATGGGCAGTTAAGAAATCAATATATTCAATTAAAGAGAGAAAAAAAGGATTAAGAAAAGCAAAAAGGGATTACATGGCTAAAGTCACAAGGGATTCGAAGACTAACCCAAAAGGGTTCTTTCAGGTATACAGAAGTAAGATTAGGGATAAGATAGGCCCACTTGAGAGTAACTCAGGTCAGATCACTGATAGTGATAAGGAAATGTATGAACTTTTCAATACCTGCTTCCTCTCAGTTTTTACTCTGGAAGTTACTAGCGAAATTCCAGAAAAAAATAAATTATGTAGAACAGGACGATAATAAACTATGCATTCGGATATTAAGGAGTGGACGTGTCAGTGGATGGTTCTATGAAAGATGAGGTGAATCATAGAAATGAAAAGGAGAAAAAGGTGAGTGGGGCACTGTGGAGTCTGTGGAGACTAAGAACTTTGTCCATGGAAGCAAAGAAGGGAATGTATGAGAGTATAGTTATACCAACACTCTTATATGGGTGTGAAGTATGGGTGGTGAATGTTGCAACAAGGAGAAGGGTGGAGGCATTGGAGATGTCGTACTTGAGGGCAATGTGTGGTGTAAATATAATGCAGAGAATTCGTAGTTTGGAAATTAGGAGAAGGTGCAGGATTACCAAAACTATTATTCAGAGGGCTGAGGAGGGGTTGAGGTGGTTCGGATATTTAGAGAGGTTGGAACGAAATAGAATGACTTCGAGAGTATATAAATCTGTAGTGGAGGGAAGGCAAGGTAGAGGTCGGCCTAGGAAACGTTGGAGGGAGGCGGGTAAAGGAGGTTTTGTGTGGGAGAGGCTTGGAATTTCAGCAATTATGCATGAGCGTGAATGGAGACAAATGGCTTTTAGGGCTTGAGTCCTGGAGATGGGAAGTACAGTGTCTGCACTCTGAAGGAGGGATGTAATGTTGCAGTTGTGTAACTGTAGTGTAAGGGCGCCTCTGGCAAGACAATGATGGAGTGAATGACGGTGAAAGTTTTTCTTTTTCGGGCCGCCCTGCCTTGGTGAGAATCGGCCGATGTGTAAATATATATATATATATATATATATATATATATATATATATATATATATATATATATATATATATATATATATATATATATATATTGTGTGTGTGTAAATAAAAAACTAAATATATATATATATATATATATATATATATATATATATATATATATATATATATATATATATATATATATATATAATGTCGTGCCGAATATGTAAAACTGGTCAATTAGCAAGAACTCATTTAAAATTAAGTCCTTTCTAAAATTTTCTCTTATACGTTTAAATATATATATTTTTCATTAATGTTAATGTAAAAAATTTTAATTTTTCTCCAAAAGAATCTTAGAAAACTTGCCTAACCTTATTATATCAAGAACAATTTATTTTAGCCTAACCCAACTAAATATATATATATATATATATATATATATATATATATATATATATATATATATATATATATATATATATATATATATATATATATATATATATTATCACACTGGCCGATTCCCACCAAGGCAGGGTGGCCCGAAAAAGAAAAACTTTCACCATCATTCACTCCATCACTGTCTTGCCAGAAGGGTGCTTTACTCTACAGTTTTTAAACTGCAACATTAACACCCCTCCTTCAGAGTGCAGGCTCTGTACTTCCCATCTCCAGGACTCAAGTCCGGCCTGCCGGTTTCCCTGAACCCCTTCATAAATGTTACTTTGCTCACACTCCAACAGCACGTCAAGTATTAAAAACCATTCGTCTCCATTCACTCCTATCAAACACGCTCACGCACGCCTGCTGGAAGTCCAAGCCCCTCGCACACAAAACCTCCTTTACCCCCTCCCTCCAACCTTTCCTAGGCCGACACCTACCCCGCCTTCCTTCCACTACAGACTGATACACTCTTGAAGTCATTCTGTTTCGCTCCATTCTCTCTACATGTCCGAACCACCTCAACAACCTTTCCTCAGCCCTCTGGACAACAGTTTTGGTAATCCCGCACCTCCTCCTAACTTCCAAACTACGAATTCTCTGCATTATATTCACACCACACATTGCCCTCAGACATGACATCTCCACTGCCTCCAGCCTTCTCCTCGCTGCAACATTCATCACCCATGCTTCACACCCATATAAGAGTGTTGGTAAAACTATACTCTCATACATTCCCCTCTTTGCCTCCAAGGACAAAGTTCTTTGTCTCCACAGACTCCTAAGTGCACCATTCACCCTTTTCCCCTCATCAATTATATGATTCACCTCATCCTTCATAGACCCATCCGCTGACACGTCCACTCCCAAATATCTGAATACATTCACCTCCTCCATACTCTCTCCCTCCAATCTGATATCCAATCTTTCATCACCTAATATTTTTGTTATCCTCATAACCTTACTCTTTCCTGTATTCACTTTCAATTTTCTTCTTTTGCACACCCTACCAAATTCATCCACCAATCTCTGCAACTTCTCTTCAGAATCTCCCAAGAGCACAGTGTCATCAGCAAAGAGCAACTGTGACAACTCCCACTTTGTGTAATTCTTTATCTTTTAACTCCACGCCTCTTGCCAAGACCCTCGCATTTACTTCTCTTACAACCCTATCTATAAATATATTAAACAACCACGGTGACATCACACATCCTTGTCTAAGGCCTACTTTTACTGGGAAATAATTTCCCTCTTTCCTACATACTCTAACTTGAGCCTCACTATCCTCGTAAAAACTCTTCACTGCTTTCAGTAACCTACCTCCTACACCATACACCTGCAACATCTGCCACATTGCCCCCCTATCCACCCTGTCAAACGCCTTTTCCAAATCCATAAATGCCACAAAGACCTCTTTAGCCTTATCTAAATACTGTTCACTTATATGTTTCACTGTAAACACCTGGTCCACACACCCCCTACCTTTCCTAAAGCCTCCTTGTTCATCTGCTATCCTATTCTCCGTCTATATATATATATATATATATATATATATATATATATATATATATATATATATATATATATATATATATATATATATATATATATATATATATATATATATATATATATATGTATATATATATATGTCGTGCCTAATATGTAAAACTGGTTAATTAGCAAGAACTCATTTAAAATTAAGTCCTTTCTAAAAAAAATTTCTTGTACGTTTAAAGATCTGTTTTTTTAACTAAAGTTGATGTAAAAATTTATAATTTTGCACCTAAAGAAATTTAGAAAACTTACCTAACCTTATTATAACAACATTAATTTATTTTAGCCTAATCCAACTAAATAT
Source organism: Cherax quadricarinatus (assembly GCF_038502225.1). NCBI lineage: Eukaryota > Metazoa > Arthropoda > Malacostraca > Decapoda > Parastacidae > Cherax > Cherax quadricarinatus. Next base: position 134,797 of record NW_027195113.1, read on the forward strand.
ATTAAAGATACGTTTACAGTAATTTAATACCAATCAAACACAAAGAAATATATTTTTTTCGTTAGGTTCAGAATAATTTTGGCGAAATTATTGCATACACAAATTTTCACTTGTCCTATATGGCAAGATGAGCGTTGCTATTTAAGCCAAGATCGCAAGTTCTGCCTATTCGGCACGACATGTATATATATATATATATATATATATATATATATATATATATATATATATATATATTAAACAAGCAAGCCATTCTCCAGATGTGAAAGGACATAAATTAGCACAAGTAATAAATGTATATAATTTTAGGCCGGAAATACAGGGATGCGCTGGCAACTGAAAGTATTTTTGAGACACGAATATCAGTGTCTTGGCACCGGGGCGAGAACATACAAGCGTCTTATTCTCAAACATAACACTCACCATATCGAGGAGACTTGCTCTCCTAGCAGTGTTTTAAGGGGTCGAGTCATAGCTCGTCCTCCGGTTTTTTAATTCCTATCGACCAATTTTTCTGATTCCTGGCCTCCAAGGCTTGGTCATAACTCCTCTTGAAACTGCGTATAGTGTTTGCCTCGACCACATCAAGTGCGTTCTTCCCACTTACTATTCTGAGACTGAGAAAGTACTTCCTGTCTCCATGATTCATCTGCATCTTTAGCTGCCATCTTTGTTGTTGTTCCTCTTGAAGGGCTACGGCAATATATTCAGCATGATCCTTGCTCCTGTAAATCTGGTGAAGATGTTGCCCAAGTCTGTACGGGTAATGGAGAAGAAACAGGTTTCTTCAACTTTAAGGACCCCTTGAGAGGCCTTTAAGCAAGTGTTTATTTTTAATGTGATTTTTTTTTTTTGCCTTTACTGAAATTATGCATTTAAGAATACGTTTTTGAATTACTTTCAATTTCACGGTAAGGATCCTATGACCTTCATAAGAGTAAGAATGTGATGCAAGAGTAAGGATGTGATACAAGAGTAAGGATGTGATACAAGAGTAAGGATGTGATGCAAGAGTAAGGATGTGATACAAGAGTAAGGATGTGATGCAAGAGTAAGGATGTGATGCAACAGTAAGGATGTGATACAAGAGTAAGGATGTGATACAAGAGTAAGGATGTGATACAAGAGTAAGGATGTGATGCAAGAGTAAGGATGTGATACAAGAGTAAGGATGTGATGCAAGAGTAAGGATGTGATGCAAGAGTAAGGATGTGATGCAAGAGTAAGGATGTGATACAAGAGTAAGGATATGATACAAGAGTAAGGATGTGATGCAACAGTAAGGATGTGATACAAGAGTAAGGATGTGATGCAACAGTAAGGATGTGATACAAGAGTAAGGATGTGATACAAGAGTAAGGATGTGATACAAGAGTAAGGATGTGATGCAAGAGTAAGGATGTGATACAAGAGTAAGGATGTGATGCAAGAGTAAGGATGTGATGCAAGAGTAAGGATGTGATGCAAGAGTAAGGATGTGATACAAGAGTAAGGATGTGATGCAACAGAAGGATGTGATACAAGAGTAAGGATGTGATGCAACAGTAAGGATGTGATACAAGAGTAAGGATGTGATACAAGAGTAAGGATGTGATACAAGAGTAAGGATGTGATACAAGAGTAAGGATGTGATGCAACAGTAAGGATGTGATACAAGAGTAAGGATGTGATACAAGAGTAAGGATGTGATACAAGAGTAAGGATGTGATACAAGAGTAAGGATGTGATACAAGAGTAAGGATGTGATACAAGAGTTAGGATGTGATACAAGAGTTAGGATGTGATACAAGAGTTAGGATGTGATACAAGAGTTAGGATGTGATACAGGAGTTAGGATGTGATACAAGAGTAAGGATGTGATACAAGAGTTAGGATGTGATACGAGAGTAAGGATGTGATACGAGAGTAAGGATGTGATACAAGAGTTAGGATGTGATACAAGAGTAAGGATGTGATACAAGAGTTAGGATGTGATACAAGAGTTAGGATGTGATACAAAAGTTAGGATGTGATACAAGAGTTAGGATGTGATACAAGAGTAAGGATGTGATACAAAAGTTATATATATATATATATATATATATATATATATATATATATATATATATATATATATATATATATATATATATATATATATATATATATATGATAGTGGATAGAGGAGCAATGTGGCAGATGTTGCAAGTATATGGAATAGGTGGTAAGTTACTAAATGCTGTAAAGAGCTTTTATGAGGATAGTGAGGCTCTGGTTAGGGTGTGTAGAAGAGAGGGAGACTACTTCCCGGTAAAAGTAGGTCTTAGACAGGGATGTGTAATGTCACCATGGTTGTTTAATATATTTATAGATGGGGTTGTAAAGGAAGTAAATGGTAGGGTGTTTGGGAGAGGGGTGGGATTAAATTATGGGGAATTAAATTCAAAATGGGAATTGACAGTTACTTTTTGCTGATGATACTGTGCTTATGGGAGATTCTAAAGAAAAATTGCAAAGGTTAGTGGATGAGTTTGAGAATGTGTGTAAAGGTAGAAAGTTGAAAGTGAACATAGAAAAGAGTAAGGTGATGAGGGTATCAAATGATTTAGGTAAAGAAAAATTGGATATCAAATTGGGGAGGAGGAGTATGGAAGAAGTGAATGTTTTCAGATACTTGGGAGTTGACGTGTCGTCGGATGGATTTATGAAGGATGAGGTTAATCATAGAATTGATGAGGGAAAAAAGGCGAGTGGTGCGTTGAGGTATATGTGGAGTCAAAAAACGTTATCTATGGAGGCAAAGAAGGGAATGTATGAAAGTATAGTAGTACCAACACTCTTATATGGATGTGAAGCTTGGGTGGTAAATGCAGCAGCGAGGAGACGGTTGGAGGCAGTGGAGATGTCCTGTCTAAGGGCAATGTGTGGTGTAAATATTATGCAGAAAATTCGGAGTGTGGAAATTAGGAGAAGGTGTGAAGTTAATAAAAACATTAGTCAGAGGGTAGAAGAGGGGTTGTTGAGGTGGTTTGGTCATTTAGAGAGAATGGATCAAAGTAGAATGACATGGAAAGCATATAAATCTATAGGGGAAGGAAGGAGGGGTAGGGGTCGTCCTCGAAAGGGTTGGAAAGAGGGGGTAAAGGAGGTTTTGTGGGCTAGGGGCTTGGATTTCCAGCAAGCGTGCATGAGCGTGTTAGATAGGAGTAAATGGAGGCGAATGATACTTGGGACCTGACGATCTGTTGGAGTGTGAGCAGGGTAATATTTAGTGAAGGGATTCAGGGAAACCGGTTATGTTCATATAGTCGGACTTGAGTCCTGGAAATGGGAAGTACAATGCCTGCACTTTAAAGGAGGGGTTTGGGATATTGGCGGTTTGGAGGGATATGTTGTGTATCTTTATACGTATATGCTTCTAAACTGTTGTATTCTGAGCACCTCTGCAAAAGCAGTGATAATGTGTGAGCGTGGTGAAAGTGTTGAATGATGAAAGTATTTTCTTTTTGGGGATTTTCTTTCTTTTTTGGGTCACCCTGGCTCGGTGGGAGACGGCTGACTTGTTGAAATATATATATATATATATATATATATATATATATATATATATATATATATATATATATATATATATATATATATATGGTAGTAGGTTGGTAGACAGCAACCACCCAGGGAAGTACTACCGTCCTGCCAGATGACTGTGAAACAGAAACCTGTAACTGTTTTGCAGGATGGTAGGATTGCTGGTTTCTTTTTCTGTCTCATAAACATGCTATATAACAGGGATATCTTGCTACTCCTACTTACACTTTGGTCAAACTTCACAGACACGCACATGCATATATATATATACATACATCTAGGTTTTTCTCCTTTTTCTGAATAGCTCTTGTTCTTCTTTATTTCTTCTATTGTCCATGGGGAAGTGGAAAAGAATCTTTCCTCCGTAAGCCATGCGTGTCGTATGAGGTGACTAAAATGCCGGGAGCAATGGGCTAGTAACCCCTTCTCCTGTAGACATTTACTAAAAAAGAGAAGAAAAACTTTATAAAACTGGGATGCTTGAATGTGCGTGGATGTAGTGCGGATGACAAGAAACAGATGATTGTTGATGTTATGAATGAAAAGAAGTTGAATGTCCTGGCCCTAAGCGAAACAAAGCTGAAGGGGGTAGGGGAGTTTCGGTGGGGGGAAATAAATGGGTTTAAATCTGGAGTATCTGAGAGAGTTAGAGCAAAGGAAGGGGTAGCAGTAATGTTGAAGGATCAGTTATGGAAGGAGAAAAGAGAATATGAATGTGTAAATTCAAGAATTATGTGGATTAAAGTAAAGGTTGGATGCGAAAAGTGGGTCATAATAAGCGTGTTTGCACCTGGAGAAGAGAGGAATGCAGAGGAGAGAGAGATTTTGGGAGATGTTAAGTGAATGTATAGGAGCCTTTGAACCAAGTGAGAGAGTAATTGTGGTAGGGGACCTGAATGCTAAAGTAGGAGAAACTTAGAGAGGGTGTGGTAGGTAAGTTTGGGGTGCCAGGTGTAAATGATAATGGGAGCCCTTTGATTGAACTTTGTATAGAAAGGGGTTTAGTTATAGGTAATACATATTTTAAGAAAAAGAGGATAAATAAGTATACAAGATATGATGTAGGGCGAAATGACAGTAGCTTGTTGGATTATGTATTGGTAGATAAAAGACTGTTGAGTAGACTTCAGGATGTACATGTTTATAGAGGGGCCACAGATATATCAGATCACTTTCTAGTTGTAGCTACACTGAGAGTAAAAGGTAGATGGGATACAAGGAGAATAGAAGCATCAGGGAAGAGAGAGGTGAAGGTTTATAAACTAAAAGAGGAGGCAGTTAGGGTAAGATATAAACAGCTATTGGAGGATAGATGGGTAAATGAGAGCATAGGCAATGGGGTCGAAGAGATATGGGGTAGGTTTAAAAATGTAGTGTTAGAGTGTTCAGCAGAAGTTTGTGGTTACAGGAAAGTGGGTGCGGGAGGGAAGAGGAGCGATTGGTGGAATGATGATGTAAAGAGAGTAGTAAGGGAGAAAAAGTTAGCATATGAGAAGTTTTTACAAAGTAGAAGTGATGCAAGGAGGGAAGAGTATATGGAGAAAAAGAGAGAGGTTAAGAGAGTGGTGAAGCAATGTAAAAAGAGAGCAAATGAGAGAGTGGGTGAGATGTTATCAACAAATTTTGTTGAAAACAAGAAAAAGTTTTGGAGTGAGATTAACAAGTTAAGGAAGCCTAGAGAACAAATGGATTTGTCAGTTAAAAATAGGAGAGGAGAGTTATTAAATGGAGAGTTAGAGGTATTGGGAAGATGGAGGGAATATTTTGAGGAATTGTTAAATGTTGTTGAAGATAGGGAAGCTGTGATTTCGTGTATAGGGCAAGGAGGAATAACATCTTGTAGGAGTGAGGAAGAGCCAGTTGTGAGTGTGGGGGAAGTTCGTGAGGCAGTAGGTAAAATGAAAGGGGGTAAGGCAGCCGGGATTGATGGGATAAAGATAGAAATGTTAAAAGCAGGTGGGGATATAGTTTTGGAGTGGTTGGTGCAATTATTATTGGCAGAGAGCATGCATAGTTCCTTTGTATAAAGGCAAAGGGGACAAAAGAGAGTGCAAAAATTATAGGGGGATAAGTCTGTTGAGTATACCTGGTAAAGTGTATGGTCGAGTTATTATTGAAAGAATCAAGAGTAAGACGGAGAATAGGATAGCAGATGAACAAGGAGGCTTTAGAAAAGGTAGGGGGTGTGTGGACCAGGTGTTTACAGTGAAACATATAAGTGAACAGTATTTAGATAAGGCTAAAGAGGTCTTTGTGGCATTTATGGATTTGGAAAAGGCGTATGACAGGGTGGATAGGGGGCAATGTGGCAGATGTTGCAGGTGTATGATGTAGGAGGTAGGTTACTGAAAGCAGTGAAGAGTTTTTACGAGGATAGTGAGGCTCAAGTTAGAGTATGTAGGAAAGAGGGAAATTATTTCCCAGTAAAAGTAGGCCTTAGACAAGGATGTGTGATGTCACCGTGGTTGTTTAAATATTTATAGATGGGGTTGTAAGAGAAGGAAATGCGAGGGTCTTGGCAAGAGGCGTGGAGTTAAAAGATAAAGACTCACACATAAAGTGGGAGTTGTCACAGTTGCTCTTTGCTGATGACACTGTGCTCTTGGGAGATTCTGAAGAGAAGTTGCAGAGATTGGTGGATGAATTTGGTAGGGTGTGCAAAAGAAGAAAATTAAAAGTGAATACAGGAAAGAGTAAGGTTATGAGGATAAAAAGATTAGGTGATGAAAGATTGGATATCAGATTGGAGGGAGAGAGTATGGAGGAGGTGAATGGATTCAGATATTTGGGAGTGGACGTGTCAGCGGATGGGTCTATGAAAGATGAGGTGAATCATAGAATTGATAAGGGGGAAAAGGGTGAGCGGTGCACTTAGGAGTCTTTGGAGACAAAGAACTTTGTCCTTGGAGGCAAAGAGGGGAATGTATGAGAGTATAGTTTTACCAACGCTCTTATATGGGTGTGAAGCATGGGTGATAAATGTTGCAGCGAGGAGAAGGCTGGAGGCAGTGGAGATGTCATGTCTGAGGGCAATATGTGGTGTGAATATAATGCAGAGAATTCGTAGTTTGGAAGTTAGGAGGAGGTGCGGGATTACCAAAACTGTTGTCCAGAGGGCTGAGGAAGGGTTGTTGAGGTGGTTCGGACATGTATAGAGAATGGAGCGAAACAGAGTGACTTCAAGAGTGTATCAGTCTGTAGTGGAAGGAAGGCGGGGTAGGGGTCGGCCTAGGAAAGGTTGGAGGGAGGGGGTAAAGGAGGTTTTGTGTTCGAGGGGCTTGGACTTCCAGCAGGCATGCGTGAGCGTGTTTGATAGGAGTGAATGGAGACAAATGTTTTTTAATACTTGACGTGCTGTTGGAGTGTGAGCAAAGTAACATTTATGAAGAGGTTCAGGGAAACCGGCAGGACTTGAGTCCTGGAGATGGGAAGTACAGTGCCTGCACTCTGAAGGAGGGGTGTTAATGTTGCAGTTTAAAAACTGTAGTGTAAAGCACCCTTCTGGCAAGACAGTGATGGAGTGAATGATGGTGAAAGTTTTTCTTTTTCGGGCCACCCTGCCTTGGTGGGAATCGGCCAGTGTGATAATATATATATATATATATATATATATATATATATATATATATATATATATATATATATATATATATATATATATATAATGTCGTGCCGAATAGGCAGAACTTGCGATCTTGGCTTAAATAGCAACGCTCATCTTGCCATATAGGACAAGTGAAAATTTGTGTATGCCGATGACCGGCAAGCGGAAAGCGACCGGCAAACGGAAAGTGACCGGCAAGCGGAAAGCGTGGACTCTAGCTCTAAGAGAGTAAAATGTACGTTATGTGGCTCCATCCCATTAGAAGAGAAATCCAAGGGCAATTGCTCCCTGGCAGACTAGAAGCGAGAAACGAGGGACAGAGGTGAAGCCCTTGGGGGACACGGACAAGATAGTTCCCAATTTCCATGGTAGCTTCAAGAGGTTCCGCATCACAAACACCAGCAACCCTTCAAAACGAAAGCTGGGTCCGGAGTGTACTTGCCACACAACTTCCGTACCTTATTCCAAACCGCACACATAGGAGAAGTAGAGGTAACAGTAGAAACGTAGCCTTGCGAACAAGTACATTTCAAGTCGCGTATGATGCAGCGAGCAACTGCCCCTTGACCACTTAAAATCCAACAAACGCTCTGCGGTGCGATTATATTGATAATGGCCCCATGCAGCACATTTCAAACGCATTGCATGGGCACATGCAAGAGACCATCAAGCCATGCATGTCTGAGAATGCCTGCCTGAGGTTTGAGGAATAGAACGTGGCGCTGCAGTCGAAAACTGGTGCATCAGCTCATTAATACAGGACGAAGAAGGGTCCCTACAAAAAGCAGTAAGATGAGAGTATAAGTCCCAATTCGCTCGTCCAAATTGCCAATGAGGGCTACGAGGGGGGTCGGGAATACATAGTAGAAATAAGAATAATAGGAAAGTGATCTCTGTCATGCAGATTTGGAGAACAGACCAAGCATAATCAAAGGCAATTGATGAGGAACAGATAGAAAGATCAATGCAAGAGAGAGACTGAGTGTGATAGTCAAAATAGGTGGGAGCACCCGTATTTAAAACATGAAGAAGATGAGAAGTGAGAAGAGTCTGATATGCTGAAAAGATTAGCCAAAGGTTTGCTAAGTTCCTCTTTACAACCATTGCAAATAGTTCATCAGGGCCTGGGGATTTGTTAGGTTTTAATTTCTCTATTTATCTGAGGACCATGTCACTGGTTACCCCAATCATGCGTAGTTTATTATCGTCTTGTTCTACATAATTTATTAATTCTGGAATTTCAATAGTATCTTCCTGAGCAAAAACTGAGAGGAAATGTTAAAAATTTCACACATATCCTTATCACTGTCAGTGATCTGATCTGAGTTACTTTTAAGTGGGCCTATCTTGTCCCTAATCTTACTTCTGTATACCTGGGTTAGTCTTCGAATCTCTTGCGACTTTAGCCTTGTAATACCATTTTGCTTTTCTTATTCCCGTTTTTCTCTCTTTGATTGAATGTATTGAGTTCTTAACTGCCCATCCCCTCTTTTGACACACCTGTATATGCCTCTCTTTTGACCAATGATATGTTTTAATGTATTGTTTATCCATTTCGGATCATTTTTGTCAGATCTAATTTCCCTACTCGGAACATAAGGTGTCTGGGCAGCTAGAACTATGCTCTGAAAAACGTCATATTGGCATCCATCACCACCTACCTGACCCATACTCAGGTCATCCAGTTCAGTCCACCCTGGGAAGAGACTTGACTGCAGTTATTTGGGTAATTCTGTGATATATTGAAACTAAATGATTTGTGATTGCTTTCACTAAGCTCATCATTAACCTCAGTATTATTAATTTGTGATTCTTTGTTGGCAAGAACCAAGTCAACCAGATTGTTTCCTCTAGTTGATATGTCACAGATTTTTTAAAAAAATAATTCTGAATCGTATCAAGAAAGTCACTAGACTCAAGATTTCCAGTCACATTTTTACAATCAATTTGTCTAAAGTTAAAATCTCCCATTAACACAACATTTTCATATCCAGACGCCTTATGAATTTCGTCCCATAACAGCTTACTAGCCTCCCTATCAAGGTTTGGGGGCATTTAGGAATTCTATTGATCATTTATTTGTAGTTTGTCTCATTGGCTGCCGGATTTATAGTTAAAATATATTACAATATTTTTTTTTTCTTTTCACGTCACTCTTCATAATTTTCTTAATATTTTATGTTATATTAAATTGTTGTTGTTGCTAGTTGGTTGTTGTTTGGGTGTTGTTGTTGTTCTTCTTGTTCGTTCGTTCGTTACTTTCGTTCTCTCTTTCTCTCTCTCTCTCTCTCTCTCTCTCTCTCTCTCTCTCTCTCTCTCTCTCTCTCTCTCTCTCTCTCTCTCTCTCTCTCTCTCTCTCTCTCTCTAAGTATCATTAAATACTGCGTTATATACTCTAGTTAAGAATTTCATCTTCACTCTGGATTTTTATCACAAAAATACAAAGAAAAATCGGGTTCTGCTTTTTAATTTCCGTAGCTTTTACCAGCATCGTTACTTCCTTCCCTCCCTACGACACCTCGTCTCCTCATGAGTCGTCTCCCTCAAATACACTCTATTTTTAAATTATTTTCGAGTTTAGTTGAAGGTATATCAGATTTCTTCTCATTTATACTGTCCCTTACTTTTTAAATAATTTCATCTATACTGTACACAAAAGTATTTAGTAACATGTTTATCTCAATAAATCTATTTTTGTCTATTTTAATTTGGTTGTTATCGATCCTGTGCTCGTTTCTTGCACTCACAATTTGCTGTGTTTGAACGACTCTTACTCTTTAAAAACTTCTCTTCCCCCCTCACTTGTATACTCATTTAACTTCTCAGTGTTTATGAAGTTCTGTATTTTCACTGTATATTCCTCTGGAACATCTTGTCTAATTTGTATATTCCTTTTGTCTTCCAATTTCCTTATATCCATAGGTCTCTTTAGCAGTTCTTCTTTGTATGCGTAAATATTATTCTTAGCAACGTCTTAACTTTCTCATATTTCCCAACTCGCTTTATATCCCATTATGTTCATTAATGCTAAAATACATTGAAAATGTAGTCATATCAAACCATACCACGGGCGGGGATAGAACCCGCGATCAGAGTCTCAAACAAACCGTGGTATGGTTTGTTTGCAATCGTGTCATTACGATTTCGTGAGTCATGTAGTCATATCTTCTGTGTTGTTCTATTTCTCACTCAGTATTGTATGTCTGTAATCCATTTATTTGCAAGCCGTTTTCAAATTTTCTCGTGTATCCTTGCCGAATTGCTTGCTGGGGTCGAGACTTAGCTCCTGGCCCCGCCTGCCAGACCACTTTGATTGGCATCAACGACTTATGGCCACTTGTTGCATTGTCATATCTACTCTTGAAGCTGTGTATTAAGTTCGCCTCCACCACTGCCTCATCCGAGTCATTCCACTTTTCAACTACCCTGATACTAAAAAAATACTTCCTTACATCCCTATGACATTTTCAATTTCCACCTGTCTCTTTGATCCTGGTCTCTGTGTGTCATATTATATTCTCATAATTTAAAAAAAATAAAGAAACACATTAACAATAATATAATATTTTCGTAGCTATTTCTATTTCTAAAAGAATTTTATTAATTTTCGTGTGATACTACTAAAGAACACATCGTCCATCACTGTCCTAGTTTCCATGACTCAGTTGAGATAAAAAGTAAAAAAAAAACAAATATTAACTCAGTATCATAGTTGAGCGACGACCTCTGCTGGCGGTGCTAAACACTGTTTTGAAGTCCCCTATAAATGTCCTTTCCAATGATAGCATCAAAGACTGGTCACTGATTCTAATTAAATGGTCGCTGCCTCTGACTGTTGGGTGTGAGTGCGGGGGTGACCATATGGTTTAAACAACATTGCATTCATTCGGTTTTAACTTTTGTTTTCTAATTGTAATAATTAAAACAAAATTAGATACATCAGTACTTCGTTGCTGTTTTTACTCTACAACAGTTGCAGTGTGAGAACATTCATTGTAGGGATACCTTGTTTTATACAAGAGAGAGAATTCAACAAGACGACGGCTTGTTGAATCCTCTTATACACAAGTTTCCTTGTATGAACTTTACTTCTGGCTTTGTCTCTGTCGATGCCTTCCTTTCCCATTACAATGTCAAATGCTCCAAACTTCAGAACACACGGGACTTAACCTGATTCTTTTTTTCATCATTTGTCTACCTCGTCTCCTTTCCTTTTTTCCCTTTTTCTCGTTCTGGGTTTCCTTTTTTCGGCTTTGGATGTTTTATCCTTCACTTCCCCCCCCCCAAAAAAAAAATACCATCACCTGTGTTTTTGGTTTTACCCTTTGTGGGCTCTCAGATCTCCTGCAATGCTCCTCTTTCATGGCGTTTGACTGACTCCACTAATACTAATACTACTACTATTTACTTCCCTGCTACATTTGGCTTCTACCTTCTCTTTTGCCTCCTTTTTCTCTCCCCGTTTCTATTTCTTGTTCCATCAACCACTCTTCGTACTTGACACTATCACTGTTGTACTCCTTCCACTACCAGTCTTACCTCTACTATTACTACTCTTGTCCCGTCTCTGCCGGCCTGCTTGTATATACTGGCTCCTCTTCTTTAATGGTTGAGTATGACCATAATTTTTAAAGGGGTAGACCGGTAAGCCAGCACAAGGCCTCAGTCATATGATCAAAAGCTCAATCGGCAGGTCATCATCTAAGACCCGCGTCAGGAAGCACTTGTCGTATTTCCTGACGAACCTTACCTTTTTAACCTCTCCTTTCTGCTAGTGGTCCAAGTCGGACCGAGACGTCGTCGTAAGCTCCTCTCTTCCATGTGCAGGTTATTTGTGTATTGTTCCAGTCACGGTATTGTGCCTTGTTCTTTACTTGCGATATATCAGAAGCTACCCTCTACAATTTGCCCTTCACTCACAGAAGGTTCACACACTGATGAAAAAAATCGAGCAAAATCTTGAAAGAACATTAAGTGTCAGGGCTCAACAATGCGGAAGAGTTGAGGATCCAGATAGTTTTTTTTTTTTCCATTGTCTCTGCCCACCTAACAAGTAATTTATACCTGACAAATATACATCTTCCAAAATTTGATAAATAGATAACTAGCCCACATATATGGTACCAGGGCCTGAGTTCTGGAACTTTTTATAAATAAAGAAGTGTAAAATACCACTAGCACGAGCACGCCATATTCTTTGGATAAATAATTTAAATCTTGGTGGACCTGAATAAATGTTTTAGAAACCCCGACAAGTTGATAAATGAGATACTTGTGCAACATTTTGGTATTTTTATTCTAGAAACTTTTCCAGACTAGTTACCCAAATGGCGCACAAGTGTTTCATTTATCAGACGGAGGTAAAATAGCAGGCTTAAAAATTTAGACATAGCTACATAAAACAAAACAGTAAATCCCAGGCAAAAAAAAAAAAAAAAAAATATATACCAATAGCGCTACATCATACTATTCTGAGTGTGTGTTGAGGCATTTTATTTTTTTTACATCGTGATTTACACAACCCAAGTCAGCAATGATTTAGAGCAGGAAGATCATGCCTATCACAACCATTAGATCATAACAAAATCAGAGCCTTTGGAGGAAAAAAACGCAGATTTGACAAATGCGATCATGTAGTTATAGTCCATAACATGAGGTTTTATGGGTGTACCATAAAAAAGTAAGAAAATAAATATTAAATTTTCTAACAAATAGGGCACACAGCTTAGTATTAGTAGTAAAGCACAATGTAACCACTGAACGGGTGGGGTTTGAACCCATGGCGAATGAGTTGTAAAATTCCAGGCAATACGTAAGCCACTGGGCCAGTTGGCTACAATAAGATTAATCCAACTTTTGTATTTCTATATTCCACAGGTAGGTTATTTTTACAGATTTCGTGAGTCAAAGAAAATCTAGCCTTAGGTAAGCATAAAGTTCATTACTCCAAGGACCGGTCCTGGTGCCTTTTCTTGTTCTTATCGTCATAGCAAATTTAGATAAAACATTAATCACAGTCTCGTATCATTATTTGCATAAAGTCGCCTCGGTAGACGACATGAACAAATTGCAAGAAGATAGCAGTGTTCTCCAGTATTCACTGGTTTCAAATTCCAACTCTTGCGAGAGACGTGAGCAAACATTCGCACAAAATTATTTAGATTTGTTTATTTCTGAGACTTTTATCACTTTTAACATATTAGAAGTGATGAAGGTCCCAGGACCGAAACGTTTCCTAAATATGTCCTAGCATTTACTCACGTTTCTCTCTCAGCCACTTCTCGATATCTGTCACCAAGGTTTTCCTGCTGCTTAGATATGGGAAGAAGGAAAAAACTCAACATGACCACTGGATATATAACAAAGGGGATACATTTCATAAAACGAAACGAATATGTAAACGTATTAGGTATAATAATGTTGGATGACCGATCATTTAACGCAGGGATACGTAACCTTTTTACGATTACAGACCCTAATGGATTGTCCAGTATGTCCCATACCCCCTTCACCATACTGTGAAAATTACCACAAGTCCTATGAGGTACCAGTATGACTTCAGAAGATGTCAACAGCTTGGGTTTACTTTACATATGGATTGCTAGGAAAAGAACAGCTGATAGTTCATTCTAATCTAAAAACAGTTTTTTTTTTTAATTATTCACAGATGGAGTCCCATACTCCCATTAGTTGGTTTCCATACCCCCAAAGGGTATGGATACCCTCGATTAAGAATCCCTGATTTAGGTCACAAGGTAAATGCAGCAAGTGCCACAAAAATAAAAAGTTGGATAATGAGAAATTTCAAAACAAAAGAAATAATGCCATTACCTGGAGTTATACCTGGAGGGGGTTTTGGGGGTCAACGCCCCCGCTGCCTGGTCCGTGACCAGGCCTCATGGCGAATCAGGGCTTCAACCAAGCTGTTACTGCTGGCCGCATGTAAACCAACGTATGAACCACAGCCCGGCTGGTCAGGTACTGACTTTAGGTGTCTGTCAAGCTTCTTGAAGACAGCCAGGGGTCTATTGGTAATCCCCCTTATGGTATAAACCTTGGTAATAAATACCGACAAGTTAGTTTAGAAAGACACGTAAGCAAACACTATAACATATTTATTAGAAAACGTTTCGGTCCTGGGACCTTGATCACTTCTAACATACAGAGGTAGAAAGACATTATATATATAGGCGGAGAGTGAGATGTGACGCACGTGACCTGAGGAATGTCATAAGAACATAAGAATTGAGGAACACTGTAGAAGGCCTCCTGGCTCATGCGAGGCAGGTCTTTATCAAAACAACCTCTACCTATGATGAGGACGGGTAGACGATGAAATCACGTGACTCCTGTGTTGTTGGGTTGGTGTTGCTTAAGTATCATGTATGCCAATGTTTTTGAAATTTTGTAGTTTCCAATGTTGCGTTCTATAGTGTCGGTGACGGCGATTAGTGAGGCTTCTAGGCACCGTCGGCGTCTGAGGTCTGGTTCGGTGAGAACGAGTTGTGCCTCATTCCAGTTCATCAAATGCCCCGTGGAGTCTCTGTGGAGGACACAGGCGTACCTTACATCGTCTCTGTTAGAGGCATTTCGATGCTCATTCACGCGGACTGTAAGATCTCTGCCTGTCTCGCCTACATATTTCTTGGGACAGAACCCACAGGGGATAGTGTAGACGCCTTCTGTAGAAGTTAGAGGTGTGGGGCTGCGTTTCGTAGTGAGGTCTTTGATAGATGATGTGTTTATGGTGGAAACGTTGATGTTACTCATAGCAAGTGCCCGGCGAGTATTCGTGGCAACATCGCCACATGGGAGTACTATGAACTGTTTAGGAGGCTGTTCCATGGGCGGTTTGTTGAGGATAGCTTGTGCCTTGAGTCTGCAATCTCGGATGAAGAAAGATGGGAACTGAAGACGTGTAAAGGCTTGTGTTATGTAAGTGCATTCTTCTTCTAGAAAACAAGGGCTGGAGATGCGAAGAGCTCTCAAGAAGAAGCCAATGAGGACTCCTCTCTTAGTGCGGGTGTCTTGGTGTGAATAAAAGTGTACAAGATCGTCCTTGTTGGTAGGTTTTCTATACACTTTGAAAAGAAGTTTGTCACTGTCTGGAGATCTGCACAGTAGCACGTCGAGGAAAGGAAGTTTGCCATCATTTTCGAGTTCAAGTGTAAACTTTATTGATGGTTCAACTGCATTGATCTTGTTGAGAAGGGCCTGGATATTGAGACGTCTCGGATAGAAAACCAATATATCATCAACGTATCTTAGCCAGGTAACGGTGTTGGGAATGAGGGTGCTGAATTTCTCGGTCTCCAAGTTTTCCATGAAGAGGTTGGCAAGCACAGCACTGAGCGGGCTGCCCATTGCCATCCCAAAGCATTGTTTGTAACAGTTGTCCTGATACTTGAAGAAGTTGAAATTAACACAAAGTTCCACTAGATTGATGAAATCTAGAAGAGGTAAAGGGAGGTCGTGGTTTTCAGTGAGCCTCTGTCGCAGAATGTTGATTGCAGCGTCAGTAGGAACGTTGGTAAAGAGGGCTGTGGCATCGAAGGAAGCCATGCTTTTGTTTTTGACATTCAGGTTGGAAATTCGGGAGAGAAGGTCACCTGAGTGTTTGAGGTGGGCTTGACTGATGGTGCCCAGAAGCGCTGAAAGGTATTTGGCAAGGTGGCCGGCTAGTGTTGGGCCCCCTGCTGTTCACAATATACATAAACGACATAGATGAGGGCATAAAGAGCGACATCAGCAAGTTTGCAGATGACACCAAAATAGGCCGTCGAATTCATTCTGACGAGGACATTAGAGCACTCCAGGAAGATTTGAATAGACTGATGCAGTGGTCGGAGAGGTGGCAGATGCAGTTTAATATAGACAAATGCAAAGTTCTAAATGTTGGACAGGACAATAACCATGCCACATATAAACTAAATAATGTAGATCTTAATATTACGGATTGCGAAAAAGATTTAGGAGTTCTGGTTAGCAGTAATCTGAAACCAAGACAACAGTGCATAAGTGTTCGCAATAAAGCTAATAGAATCCTTGGCTTCATATCAAGAAGCATAAATAATAGGAGTCCTCAGGTTGTTCTTCAACTCTATACATCCTTGGTTAGGCCTCATTTAGATTATGCTGCACAGTTTTGGTCACCGTATTACAGAATGGATATAAATGCTATGGAAAATGTACAAAGGAGGATGACAAAGTTGATCCCATGTATCAGAAACCTTCCCTATGAGGATAGACTAAGGGCCCTGAATCTGCACTCTCTAGAAAGACGTAGAATTAGGGGGGATATGATTGAGGTGTATAAATAAAGGGGATGTAAATAGTGTGCTGAAAATATCTAGCCTAGACAGGACTCGCAGCAATGGTTTTAAGATGGAAAAATTCAGATTCAGGAAGGATGTAGGAAAGTACTGGTTTGGTAATAGAGTTGTGGATGAGTGGAACAAACTCCCAAGTACAGTTATAGAGGCCAAAACGTTGTGTAGCTTTAAAAACAGGTTGGATAAATACATGAGTGGATGTGGGTGGGTGTGAGTTGGACCTGATAGCTTGTGCTACCAGGTCGGTTGCCGTGTTCCTCCCTTAAGTCAAGGTGACCTGACCTGACTAGTTTGGGTGCATTGGCTTAAGCTGGTGGGAGACTTGGACC
Source organism: Cherax quadricarinatus (assembly GCF_038502225.1). Lineage (NCBI taxonomy): Eukaryota > Metazoa > Arthropoda > Malacostraca > Decapoda > Parastacidae > Cherax > Cherax quadricarinatus. Next base: position 151,626 of record NW_027195113.1, read on the forward strand.
TGCCTCGCATGGGCCAGTAGGCCTGCTGCAGTGTTCCTTCGTTCTTATGTTCTTATGTCTGTGTGGTGCACTCCCTATGCCCGAAGTGATAGGCCGTAGTGGGATGCCAGGTTTGTGTGTCTTAGGAAGGCCATACAGGCGTGCTGGTTTCGGTTGACCTGGTAAAAGTTTAAGTAGTTTTTTGCCTTGTTCTGATTTTCGTAAGATGCTACTTTTATTCACACCAAGACACCCGCACTAAGAGAGGAGTCCTCATTGGCTTCTTGAGAGCTCTTCGCATCTCCAGCCCTTGTTTTCTAGAAGAAGAATGCACTTACATAACACAAGCCTTTACACGTCTTCAGTTCCCATCTTTCTTCATCCGAGATTGCAGACTCAAGGCACAAGCTATCCTCAACAAACCGCCCATGGAACAGCCCCCTAAACAGTTCATAGTACTCCCATGTGGCGATGTTGCCACGAATACTCGCCGGGCACTTGCTATGAGTAACATCAACGTTTCCACCATAAACACATCATCTATCAAAGACCTCACTACGAAACGCAGCCCCACACCTCTAACTTCTACAGAAGGCGTCTACACTATCCCCTGTGGGTTCTGTCCCAAGAAATATGTAGGCGAGACAGGCAGAGATCTTACAGTCCGCGTGAATGAGCATCGAAATGCCTCTAACAGAGACGATGTAAGGTACGCCTGTGTCCTCCACAGAGACTCCACGGGGCATTTGATGAACTGGAATGAAGCACAACTCGTTCTCACCGAACCAGACCTCAGACGCCGACGGTGCCTAGAAGCCTCACTAATCGCCGTCACCGACACTATAGAACGCAACACTGGAAACTACAAAATTTCAAAAACATTGGCATACATGATACTTAAGCAACACCAACCCAACAACACAGGAGTCACGTGATTTCATCGTCTACCCGTCCTCATCATAGGTAGAGGTTGTTTTGATAAAGACCTGCCTCGCATGAGCCAGTAGGCCTTCTACAGTGTTCCTCCATTTTTATGTTCTTATGACATTCCTCAGGTCACGTGCGTCACATCTCACTCTCCGCCTATATATATAGTGTATTTCTACCTCTGTACGTTAGAAGTGATCAAGGTCCCAGGACCGAAACGTTTTCTAATAAATATGTTATAGTGTTTGCTTACGTGTCTTTCTAAACCAATCCCCCTTATGTATGCTGGGAGGCAGTTTAGTAGTCTTGGGCCCCTGACACTTACTGTGTTGTCTCTTAGCGTACTCGTGGCACCCGTGCTTTTCATTGGGGGGATGTTGTGTCGCCTGCCAAGTCTTTTGGTTTCGTAGGGAGTGATTTTCGTGTGCAGATCTGGGTCTAGTACCTCTAGGATTTTCCAAATGTATGTTATCATGTATCTTTCTCACCTACATTCAAGGGAATACAAATCAAAGGATTTCAACCGTTCCCAGTGCCGTGAAAGTTCTTCGTATATTCTCAAAGTCTGTAATTTCGCCTGCCTTGAAAGAGGACATTAGTATACAACAATATTCTCATCTATAATATTGTTTAGGTTCACAGCTTTCTTCAAGGCAGGCGAGACATCGGAACTGGAAAATGTAGAGATCATTTACTGCCCACCTAGAACCAGTACTGCAGTTAAAATACTGTTGTTAGGTAAGACACATATGCAACAGTTAGACAACTTTATTCCGAAACGTTTCGCCTACACAGTAGGCTTCTTCAGTCGAATACAGAAAGTAGGCAGGAACAGTAGAGATGTGAAGACGATGTAATCAGTCCATCTACGACTTCAAGGGTGATGGACTGATTACATCGTCCTCACATCTCTACTGTTCCTGCCTACTTTCTGTATTCGACTGAAGAAGCCTACTGTGTAGGCGAAACGTTTCGGAATAAAGTTGTCTAACTGTTGCATATGTGTCTTACCTAACAACCTGTCGGTATTGTATACCATTTTGATGTTCAGTTAAAATACTGGAAATGCTCCAGAGTGCTTGGAATCCACTCTGGAGCTGAGGGGAGAGATATCTGATAACACACATGGATGACGCTTGAGGACCTGGTCCTTAATATGCACTCTACCGTGCTTTATTAGGGGTGAAAGATTTAGGAGGGTGTGTAAAATAACCCCAATGAAATATTAATAAGAGGAAATTGTCACCATCCCTGGTCCAAAACTCTTCAACTTGATACCAGAGATATCAGGAAATATTGCCGGAACAAATGAATAAAGAATAAAATGCACAATATGGTGATTGGAACAATACACAGATAACCCACACTTATATTTTATTATTTTTATTAACATAAGAACATAAGAAAGAAGGAACACTGCGACAGGCCTACTGACCCATGCGGAGCAGGTCCATGTCCCTCCCCGGATTAGCCCAATGACCCACCCAGTCTGGTCACCTCCACTCAAGGAAGGAGCACCGCACCAGACCCGGCAGCACAAGCTAGTCAGGTCCTACTCACACCTACCCACACCCACTCATGTATTTATCTAACCTATTTTTAAAACTACACAACGTTTTAGCCTCAATAATTGTACTCGGGAGTTTGTTCCACTCATCCACAACTCTATTACAAAACCAGTGCTTTCCTGAATCTGAATTTTTCCAGCTTGAAACCATTGCTGCGAGTCCTGTCTTGGCTGGAAATTTTCAGCACGCTATTTACATCCCCCTTATTTATTCCTGTTTTCCATTTATACACCTCGATCATATCTCCCGTAATTCTACGCCTTTCGAGAGAGTGCAGATTCAGGGCCCTCAGTCTATCCTCATATGGAATATTTCTGATACATGGGATCATCTTTGTCATCCTCCTCTGTACGTTTTCCAGTGCATTTATATCCATTTTGTAATACGGTGACCAGAACTGAGCAGTATAGTCTAAATGAAGCCTAACCAAGGATATATAGAGTTGAAGAACAACCTGAGGACTTCTATTATTTATACTTCTAGATACGAAGCCAAGAATTTTGTTAGCTTTATTGCGAACACTAATGCACTGTCTTGGTTTTAGATTACTGCTAACCAGAACTCCTCAATCTTTTTCGCAATCAGTAGTATTAAGATATACATTATTTAGTTTATAGGTCGCATGGTTATTTTCCCGTCCAACATTTAGAACTTTGCATTTGTCTTTATTAAACTGCATCTGCCACTTCTCCGACCATTGCATCAGTCTATTCAAATCATCCTGGAGTGCTCTAGTGTCCTCATTGGAATGAATTGGACGGCCTATTTTGGTGTCATCAGCAAATTTGCTTATGTCGCTATTTATTCCCTCATCTATGTCGTTTATGTAAATTGTGAACAACAACGGGCCCAACACTGACCCCTGAGGAACACCGCTTGTAACGTGCCCCCATTCTGATTTCTCCCCATTTATGCAAACTCTCTGCTGCCTATTTGTCAGCCATGCATCTACCCAGGAAAAAATTTCTCCTCCTGTTCTGTGTGCCTTAAGTTTCCTCAATAGCCTCTTATGTGGAACTCTATCGAAAGCCTTACTGAAGTCCATATACACAATATCATATTCATTACCATGATCTACCTCCTCAAACACCTTAGTGAAAAATGTTAGTAAATTTGTAAGACAGGAACGCCCCTTTGTAAAACCGTTTTGAGATTCATTAATCAATCTGTGCCTATCAAGATGGCTACGAATTGCTTCGGCAATTATTGATTCCATAAATTTTCCCACTCTGGAGGTAAGGCTTATTGGTCTATAGTTCGAAGCCAAGGACCTGTCACCTGCCTTGTAAACAGGTATTACATTTGCCATTTTCCACTTATCAGGCACTATGCCAGTTTGTAGTGATATGTTAAAAAGATTAGCTAAGGGTATGCTAAGTTCCTCTTTACATTTCTTTAACACCCTTGCAAACAGTTCATCAGGACCTGGGGGTTTGTTAGGTTTTAGTTTCTCTATTTGTCTGAGGACCATGTCACTAGTTACCGCAATCGTGCATAGTTTATCGTTCTGTTGTACATAATCTATTATTTCAAGAATATTGCTAGTATTTTCCTGGGCGAAAACTGAGAGAAAGTAGGTATTGAGAATTTCACACATATCCCTATCACTGTCAGTGATCTGACCAGAGCTACTCTTAAGTGGGCCAATCTTGTCCCTAATCTTACTTCTGTATACCTGAAATAACCCTTTTGGGTTAGTCTTTGAATCCCTTGCGACCTTAGCCTCATAATCCCTTTTTGCTTTTCTTATTCCTTTCTTTATTTCTCTCTTTAATTGAACATATTGATTCCTTAACTGCCCATTCCCTCTTTTGATACGCCTATATATGCCTCTCTTTTGACCAGTGAGATGTTTTAATCTATTGTTCATCCATTTGAGATTATTTTTGTTAGATGTAATTTCCCTACTCGGAACAAAAGTTGTCTGGGCAGCAAGAACTATGCTCTGAAAAATGTCATATTGGCAACCAAGATCACCTACCTGACCCATAGTCAGGACATCCCAATTTAGCCCACCCAGGTAATTTTTCAGTCCTATGAAGTCGGCCAAGCGAAAGTCTGGGACAGAGATTTGATTGCTGTTATCTGGGTAATTCCCTGATATATTGAAACTAAGTGATTTGTGGTCACTTTCCCCAAGCTCATCATTAACCTCAAGATTATTAATTAGTGACTTTTTGTTGACAAGGACCAAGTGAAGCAGATTGTTTCCTCTAGTTGGTTCTGCCACAACCTGTTCTAAAAAGCAATCCTGAACCATATCAAGAAAGTCATTAGGCTCAAGATTTCCTGTCATATTGTTCCAATCAATTTGTCTACAGTCAAAATCTCCCATTATCACAATATTTTCGTATCTGGATGCCTTATGAATTTCGTCCCATAACAGCTTACTGCACTCCCTATCAAGGTTTGGGGGCCTATAAATCACACCCAAAATTAATTTGTCACGACCCTCGAGAAACTGTAGCCAAACAGATTCTCTGTTCGATGTTTCTAATCTTATATCATGTCTAAGACAACAATTTAAATTTTCTCTGACATACATCGCCACTCCACCACCCTTCCTGTTGACCCTATCAGTGTGGAATAGTTTATAACGCTGTATGTTGCATTCAGAAGGCATTTTTCTATCTTTCAGGTTGAACCAGGTCTCTGTTATACCAATAATATCTATATTACCTACACTTGCAAGTAATCTTAGCTCATCTATCTTATTTCTTAGACTCCTACTATTTGTATAGTAAACCTTAAGGGAGCTAGTCACTCGTTGCCCTCTGCTATTTCTATTTGTGTGTTGATCAATTGATTTGCCATTGCTAGCAAATTTATTTTGAATATTGTCTTTTAAACATATCCCTGAGGTATCCCAGCAATAACTGCTGTTTTCAACCCTAATACTGCAGCCTGATTGTTTCCCACAAACACCCATACTTCTATAATCTATCAGTTTAAATTCCTAGACAAGTCATCAATTACCCTCTCAATTGAATTGACTAATGCAACCACTCCATCCCCAGAGAGATGAACCCCATCCCTTGCATACATATCACGTTTGCCAAAGAATAGGTCCCAGTTATCAGTGAATGTGATTGTAAGTTCCTTTCAGTACCTGTCTAGCCAGCAATTTATACCAGTTGCCCTAGACATCCATACATTGCCCACTCCATTTCTAGGCAAGATGCTACATATGACTGGGATCCCTCCCTTAGACCTAACTGCTTCTATGGCTGACCTGTGCGTATCCAGCAGCTCCTGTCTCCTACTATTAAAATATTCTTACCTTGATTAGCAGGGAAATCAGTGGTACCTTCAAACTCACTAACCAGTGAAGTGCACTCATCTTGGAAAACAGAGAATCGATTTCCTACCTTCACATCTTCTCTGTTAACCCTCCTTATCTTCCTTCTTCCTGAACTGTGAACCACTTGCCACTCACTTAAAGCGGCTGCCACTATCACTGCTAGTGACCATTTCCTCCTTACCAGCTAAATCCTTCTCACACTCGCTCCCAAACTCATCTAGGCGAAGCTTCAGCCTCCTATTTTCCTCCTGAAAAAGTAGAACCTCCTTCTTCAACACTTTACCCTGAGATTCTAAAACACTACAACAAGCTGTGGTGCTTGATAACACACCATAGGACAGGTATGACCGCAGGTGACCACTGACCTCAGCGCATCTGCAGTTTCCACCAAGACAGGGTGACTTGAACATTAAAATGGTATAAAATACCGACAGGTTGTTAGGTAAGACACATATGCAACAGTTAGGTATCTTTATTATGAAACGTTTCGCCTACACAGTAGGCTTCTTCAGTCGAGTACAGAAAAGTTGATAGAAGCAGAAGATACTTGGAGACGATGTAATCAGTCCATCACCCTTAAAGTTTTGAGGTGGTCAGTCCCTCAGTCTGGAGAAGAGCATTGTTCCGTTGTCAGACAACGGAACAATGCTCTTCTCCAGACTGAGGGACTGACCACCTCAAAACTTTAAGGGTGATGGACTGATTACATCGTCTCCAAGTATCTTCTGCTTCTATCAACTTTTCTGTACTCGACTGAAGAAGCCTACTGTGTAGGCGAAACGTTTCATAATAAAGATACCTAACTGTTGCATATGTGTCTTACCTAACAACAGGGTGACTTGGAGAAAAATAAACATTTTCATCATCATTCACTCCATCACTGTCATGCCAGAGGCATGCCTACACTACAGTTGTAAAACTGCAACATTAACACCCCTCCTTCAGATTGCAGGCACTGTACTTCCCATCTCCAGGACTCAAGTCCGGCTTGCCGGTTTCTCTGAATTCCTTCATAAATATTACCCTCCTCACACTCCAACAGCATGTCAAGTCCTAAAAACCATTTGCCTCCATTCACTTATAACTTGCTCACGCATGCGCTTGCTGGAAGTCCAAGCCCCTCGCACACAAAACTTCCTTTACCCCCTCCCTCCAACCTTTGCTAGACTGACCACTACTCCGTCTTCCCTCCACTACAGATTTATAGGCTCTCCAGGCCATTCTATTTCGTTCCATCCTCTCAAAATGTCCTAACCACCTCAACAACCCTCTGCCCTCTGGATAATACTTTTAGTAACCCCACACCTCCTAATTTCTAAGTTACGGATTCTCTACATTATATCCATGCCTCACATTGCCCTCACACATATCTCCACTGCCTCCAGCCTTGTCCTTGTTGCAACATTCACAACCCATGCTTTGTACCCATATAAGAGCGTTGGTGTAACTATATTCTTGTACATTCTCCTTTTTGCTTCCATGGATAACGGTCTGTCTCCACAGACTCCTCAGTGCACCACTCACCTTTTTTCCCCTCAGCAGTTCTATGATTCACCCACAAGTAGTAGAAAATTTTTCAGACTATTTATCTGTCCGACTTGGACCATTAATAAGTCACACAGAGAAGCTCGAGGGTAAGAGGGCTAGTGTACAAGTTTTCAAGAGGAAACTGGAACTCTGCTTACACTAAGTGGCTGATCAACCAGGCCGTCTTGGCTATGTGCGCTAGCAGGATGCTAACAGCAATAGCCAAGTTGAACAGGCACTCAACAGAAAATTCTTGCCGCAAATCCGGTTGCGAGCGTAGACTGAACTGGGATTTTTTTTTATTATCGTTAAGTACACAGATACCTTTTACTAAGCATTAATATTTCCAACAAATACTTGAGTTAGGTATTTTCGTCGACTGAAGAAGTCTACTGTGTAGGCGAAAGGTACTGGAGTTAGTCACGAAATCGTAATACCACGATTACAGTAAAACAGCTCACACACTGATATCCGGGGGTCGATCCCCGGTACGGGGGGAAACATTAGGACCTGTTTCCTTAAGAGACCTGCTGTCCATGTTCACCTGTCTGTAAAACAGGTACCTGGGTGTTATTCGACTGGTGTGGGTTGCATCCTGAGACAAAATTAACCTAATTTGCCCGAAATGCTCTGCATAACAAGGGGCTTTCTGTATAGTATATCACTGATGTCAGCTATAATCTGTACACCTTGCACATATACTTGTAGAAATAAAGATTATTATTATTATTATTATTATTATTATTATTCACAGAACGGGTGGGGATCGAACCCATGGCAATCGTGAATCATGATGGCGGCTTGAAGAGATTTTAGGTAGAGTTCGCCACAGTCACACTGGTGTGGGATTCGTCTGTTTAAACCAGCATTTGTGGTCACAGTGGTGACCCATGCTAACCTCCCTATGCTATATAGAAATATACATAGTTGCCTAGTACCAGCAGCAGCACCAGTAAACAGCAATACCAGCAGCAAGCAGCAGCAGCACGAGCAGCAACAGCAGGACTAAGAGCAGTAGTAATAGTAATAGTGGTCGTAACATGTTGTTAAGTGGGGTCTTTTGTTTTGAGGAAGGTTCGTGCTAATAGTCCAGAGATAAGCTGCCTTTGTTGTGTGTAATTACGTATGAAATGATATTGGTTAACAAAAAAAATTCTTTGCCAAAGATATATGAAAGTATTGAGGATGTTTTGGGGTTGTTGAATTCGACAATGGCAGTAGGTTTTCAAATTGGCTCTAGTTTGTGAGATATTGCATACCTACCCTCAATTAACAGGGTCACTACATTGTCACTACATATACACGCCATAACGCGTGTATATAGGTAGTGACAATTTGTATATAAAGATAGTTTTAACAAAGATTAGAATTTTATTTTTAAATGATTTAATATTTAACTAAGTTGTATCAACAACCACCACTTGACAGTATTGTTATTTTTATTTTGTTTTTTTTTTCCACTGAAACATGATTTATATCACGTTATAGATTCTGCTTTTGACTCTCGCCTTGGCAGGTCATAGCAGCGCTCCTTACTTATTCAGTCTCCCTACGATCCCCGTTGGGGAAGGGAATCTTTACCTTCGTCTTCAGCCTTGACTTGCACGACGAGCTATGCAAATCGTGTCAAGATTAAGCCCAACAGTGGTACTGTTGATGATTCATCGAAGCTTGCTCTTGCAACCGTTGTTCAGGGCGGATTGCGAGTGAAATTCAACGCTATTATGTTACTCAGGGAAGCTTTCATTGTCGTCTGTCACGATGAAGTTGAAACTGAGAAGATACTCACTCCTGAAGCCACCACTACTATTACTGCTCAAGGATTTACTGTTATGTCCTCTCCTGTTCTAAGGGCAAGAAGATAAATTTTCCTGAAGAAACTACACAAGATCCTCACTTCTCTACCAATTGCTGAACTCAAGTCATCTATTGAAACTCAAAATACACGGGCTATTGTCGACAGCATCACAAAAATCCCTAATGCGTCGTCCATGCTCAAGTTCACCTTCACCGATGTAAACATGGCAGCCACTGCTCTGAGCGAAGGTCTTACTGTGTACTACTACATCAGCCCTACCTACATTGAAGCTGAAAGGTTTCAATACATCCAACATTGTTGGAACTGTTATTCTTATCTGCACAATGCCAAGGCATGCCCAGTAAAAGACAAGAACTTCTGTACTATATGTGGTAGTGAGGGACACACTTTTAGTTCCTGCAATGCCTCTGCTCCATCTCCACCAACTTGTTTAAACTGCAAAAGTAACGATCACCACACTCTTGCAGCAAAATGTCCTACTAGAAAGGACATTATGAAGAAGACTCAAGATGCAGCACAGGAAAAGTCATCGTCCAAGTCACCTACCTATGCCGCAATTGCAAAGTTGCAGGCAGATACTACAAAACTCCCTCAAGCTTCTACTCAACCCGCCTCCACCACCACCATCACTCCTCCAGCATGTGACATAAACATCCAATACTGTCTGCTATATGCTCATATGCAAAATATGGCAGTACCTGGCTCCTTCAACACCACCATTTACGAGCTATTCGTCTTGAACAACATACCGTCGTTTGAATTTCCAGCCTCTCCACCATCGGCCGATATTCTCAAATTTACGAAAGACTTAGTCGCCACCTCTGCTTCTTCAGTAACTCCTCCATCTCTACCAACTAGTGACGTCACTCCAACAACAACCAATGAGAAGCCTCTACCTCCATCACTCATTGAAACCAACCAATGAGAAGCCTCTACCTCCATCACTCCCCATTGAAACCAACCAATCAGAGACCTTGCCACCAGTAACATCTTCCTATTCGTCCACTGAAGCCAATATCGAATCTTCACTTCCACCTTCATCACCGCATGCCAAGAGAGCTAAACAACACCATCTTATGACTCTCGACATGATATAATTCAAGCTGATGATGCTGATTCTTTTTATTCATGGAATGGAATCACTTTCTACAACGCAGCTCATTATGCTAGAGATATGCTATTATCTGAACCACACAGTCACTTTACCAACAAGACAGTCAAGTTTACCACTGATCCCTCTTTCAAAGGTGCTGGTATCATTACACTTTCATCTGTACTACAGCTTATTCAAGATAACTCTTGAGATTCCCGGCAATCATCACCTGTTAACACGTCTCATGATCATCCCGATCCAACAATTTAAACGTCTTGTGAATGGATCAACAAGTTTGAAATTATGGTTAAACAACGACATAATTCGAAGTGAACACCAACTCCATGAACTGACCAGTCAACGATGAGTTCCTCCCTTGTCGCCTACAGCCACCATCACCAGCAAGTCAGCACCTGCAGAGTTCCTGTGCCTTCTATATCGTCTTCGTCAGTGTTTTTCCAGGCTTAGCAGTTGGGTCTAGTCCTGACTCTTCTCTCTTCGACTCGAGGCATTCCTCTCACTGACTACTCTTCGTTCTGTCTCCACTTCCCCCTCGCCCCTAGGGGTCCTTACTTGTGAGTCCTCATTCACTCAACATGAGTTCTGGAAGAGCTTGCTTAAACAATCCCAATGCATTAAAACAAGCTTATCTTGCTTATTTTGGGGTGGCGCCTGGAGAACAAGATAAGTCTTGGGCTCCCCATATGGTTTGCAAAACTGGTGTAGAATGCTTACGAAGTGGAAAAAAAGACAAAGGAAAAGTTTAACCTTCGATGTGTCTGTGGTGTGGAGAGAGTCGAAGAACGACCCCGACGATTGTTATTTCTGTATGGTGAATGTGAAAGGTTTCAATTGATACAAGAAAATCAAGTGGGAATATCCTGATTTGGAGTCAGCAAGAAGACCTGTGTCACACAGTGAAGACGTTCCCATACCAGTGTTTACAACACTGCCTGACCTTCGTTGTCAGATGTTGAAGAATCTCAGGGTTTACGATTTAACACGAATGGCAGAAGTGGAAGTAAATATGAAGTAAACATTTCAACACCTCCAGCAGTTCTCCCAAGAAGAACTTAATGATCTGATATGTGACCTCTGTCAAAGCAAGCATCTGAACTTTTAGTATCCAGATTAAAAAAAAAAAACTTTTTACAAGAAGCTAAAATAACAGATTATCGGACGAGAGAAGTTGAACTCCTTCCTTACTTCATCCAAGATGAAGAACTTGTATACTGCAATAACATTCCTGGATTTCTTCGAATGGAATTTAAATATCGACCAGGAGATTGATGACTGTTTATAGACAGCTCCATTAGAAGCTTGAAATGTGTCTTATTGCACAGTGGTAACTAATATACGTCTCTCCCAATTGCTCACTCAAAAAAAAAAAAAACTGTGCTGATGAGCAACATAGAAGAAAATCGTACAACGTTTTCATATGCAGTAATTAGTGGTATCCGAATTATATTACTGTTCATCTGTTATTATATAGGAGGAAGTACTAGTATGTATTACATGATTTGACTTTTGTATGATCTAAAAAAAATTATTTCAATTCGATTTGTAAGTTAACCCCCGCCTGATCATTGTATTTTTCACATATTTTATGTTTTTCAGTGGGATACCAAATTTATCAAAAACGAGAGCCAAGGAAGTAAAACAGATCACCTCTCTCTACTGAAGCACTGAAGACATCTATTGAGGAACAAAACCCCTGGGCCTCGGTAGACAACATCTCCAAGATCCCTAACGCCTCATTTATGCTAAAGATTACATTCTCAGACGTCTCCATGGCTGCCCAAGCTTTCTCTGACGGTCTGACCATCTCATATTACCACATTCACCCAAGTCATATAGAACAAGAACGTTTCACATATATCTCCCACTGCTGGACCTGCTACTCCTATAATCACACCACCAAGGACTGCCCCATCAAGGATAAGAAGTTTTGTTCAAAATGTGGGAATGATGGACACGATTTCAGATCCTGCACCAGGGAACACTGTATCAACATCAGAAGCACTGCTGGAACAAGTGTTGAAGCCTTCAAGAGGAAACTAGACAAGTATCTTCACCAGGTGCCAGATCAACCAGGCTGTGATGGATATGTGGGGCAGCGGGCCTCCAGCAGCAACAGCCTGGTTGACCAGGCGAGCACCAGACGAGCCTGGCCCATGGCCGGGCTCAGAGAGTAGATATACTCTCGAAATTCTTCAAAGGTATATCAAAGGTAAGGTATATCATCACTACAGCACCAACATGTCTTAACTGCAAGGGTAATCATCATACCCTTGCAGGTAAGTGCCCACTCAGGAAAGAAATATTGAAGAAAACGGAAGTTCTGAAGAATACCTCCAATTCACCGACATACGCTGCAATAACTAAACCACAAACCGACACCACCTAGACTCTACACGCTAATCTACAGGCACCATCGCCCAGCAACTCCCTCTCTCCACTTCCCGACGGTGCTTCTTCCAAGTTGCTGTACTGCATGGTGTATGCACAACTTGCAAATGCAGCAAACCCCGGCACTTTCAACACTACTATTCACGAACTATTCCGTCTGAACAACATGCCTGCCTTCAATTTTCCGGACTCCACACCTTCAGCAGACATCCTCAAGATCCTACCCAACGCCCTGAACTTTACTGCACCTGCAGACCTGTCTCCTGCCCAAGCAAGTGCTCCTGTAACTTATATAACCACTTCCACCGCCGACAACGATGATCATGCTGCCTCAGCCACCGTCTCCCATCTCTCCCAGCCTGCAGCTACACAACCATTACACCTCTCCACTGCTCCTGTCGACCCTCAGTCACCTACTACCACCATTGTAGATTCGCCCAATGAATCCACTCCAGAAGAGGAAGATAACGACGACTCCAGTAAACCCTCATGGGAAAACCTTACTTTCTACACTTCTCCTTCAAATACTGACACCATGACCTGTACTGACCTCTACAAAAGCCTAGGTGCTGGAACAGTTAAGTATGCCTGTGAATCACCGCTTCACTTCACACACCCAAGTTCTTGAATTCATCAAGCCTCTACGTTTCGCCTTCAGTAACAAGGCTAAATTATACCACCTATCTAGGAGCAGCTTCAAAAAGTTCGAAATTGGCTCCATTGCAAACCTGTCTCCTCAGTTACTCTTATAACTCCCATATGTGTTCTACCCTCTGATGTGACCTAGCCTGCTGCCAGCTACTCAAGATTCAAGACCTCAACTACCACAAGTTCGATGCAACAGTCCCTGCTATTCCTGTTCTCAAGTCTGCTCCACAATCACCTTAGCTGCTGGGTTAAGCCCTGGCTCTATTTCTACGACTAAGAACACTCCTCTCCAGAGCTATTCTTCATCTGTCCCGTCTTCCACGCTCATCCCATTGGGATCTTACCTGAACTTGCTCATGCTCGCAGGTTACTTCAGGACGCATAGTTATATAACAAACGGATCAAAACAGTCGCAAACAGGCGATATCAACAATGGAAAACAAGCCACATTGGGATAGAAATCAGTTGTATTACATGTCCCACGGAAGTCACCTCGATTATAGTCACTCAAAAATAACTCAGGGAATCTGTCTCACGTCCCACCATTATTGTACAAGCGAGCGGCCCATGTCCTTTCGCATGCTATTACATTACTTTTTAACAAGTCATTAGAAACTAACACTTTCCCGACACTACTCAAGACAGCAAAGGTTACACCATTACATAAAGGAGGTGACCCTACAGATGTAAACAACTATAGGCCAATATCAAACTTACCATTGCTATCCAAAATCTTCGAGAAACTCGTGCACAGGAGACATATTCATTTATAACGGCACAAAGCATATTCAACCCCTGCCAATTTGGATTCAGGAAAAATAACAGCACTAATGATGCAATTGTAAAAATGCTAGATCTGCTTTACACAGCATTGGAAAATAAGGAATATCTGCTAGGAATTTTTATTGACCTAAGAAAAGCGTTTGACACAGTAGACCACAGCATCCTACTCCACAAACTTGACCATTATGGTATAAGAGGCCATGCGCTTGCATATTTCAAATCCTACCTTACTAATAGGTATCAGTATGTCTCCATTAAAGACACAGCCTCATCAACACGGCCACTTGATACTGGAGTTCCGCAGGGAAGTGTCCTTGGTCCCCTGCTCTTCCTCATTTACATTAATGATCTTCCAAATGTGTCCCAACACCTGAAACCCATTCTCTTTGCTGACGACACGACTTACGTCATCTCCCACCCTAATCTTGCTACCCTCAACACCATTGTCAACGAGGAGCTGCTCAAAATTCTGACTTGGATTACAGCCAATAAACTTACACTTAACACTGACAAAACCTACTACATTATGTTTGGTAGCAGAACAGGTGTTGCGCAACTTAACATTAAGATCGACAGCACTCAATTGCCAGACATAATGAGTGCAAATGCCTAGGTCTATACCTCGACAACCTAAATTTCAGCACCCATATTCAGCACATAAAAAAAGTTTCCAAGACGGTGGGGATCCTCTCCAAGATAGGATATTATGTGCCGCAAACTGCCCTTCTCACACTATACCATTCACTCATTTATCCATACCTCGCCTATGCTATTTGTGCTTGGGGATCAACTGCAGCAACACATATAAAGCCAATAATAACCCAACAAAAAGCCACAGTAAGAATAATCACTAAATCCCTTCCCTGGCAACACCCCCCCCCCCACTCTTCATAGATCTGAACTTACTCCCTGTTCAGAACATCCACACTTACTACTGTGCAATCTACATCTACAGGACCTTAAAGTCCAATATTAACCTTGACCTAAAACGCTTTCTTGATAGTTGTGACAGAACCCACAGGCAGACACAAACATCTCTATGACATTCCGCGTGTCCGACTAAACTTTTACAAAAATTCAATGCGTGTCAAAGGGCCTAAAATCTGGAACACCCTACCTGAAAACTCTAGAACTGCAGACACATTCATCACTTTCAAAACTACAGTTAGAAAACATCTTATCTCCCTGAGACACCCTGTCAACTAACTGCATGTAAACCACCTGGTGGTTCACACTTACACTCACCCATCGACCCATAAGAACATAAGAACGAAGGAACACTGCAGCAGGCCTACTGGCCCATGCGAGGCAGGTCCAAGTCTCCTACCAGCTTAAGCCAATGCACCCAACCTAGTCAGGTCAGGTCACATTGACTTAAGGGAGGAACACAGCAACCGACCTGGTAGCACAAGCTATCAGGTCCAACTCACACCCACCCACATCCACTCATGTATTTATCCAACCTGTTTTTAAAGCTACACAACGTTCTGGCCTCTATAACTGTACTTGGGAGTTTGTTCCACTCATCCACAACTCTATTACCAAACCAGTACTTTCCTATATCCTTCCTGAATCTGAATTTTTCCAACTTAAAACCATTGCTGCGAGTCCTGTCTAGGCTAGATATTTTCAGCACACTATTTACATCCCCTTTATTTATTCCTGTCTTCCATTTATACACCTCAATCATATCCCCCCTAATTCTACGTCTTTCTAGAGAGTGCAGATTCAGGGCCCTTAGTCTATCCTCATAGGGAAGGTTTCTGATACATGGGATCAACTTTGTCATCCTCCTTTGTACATTTTCCAGAGCATTTATATCCATTCTGTAATACAGTGACCAAAACTGTGCAGCATAATCTAAATGAGGCCTAACCAAGGATGTATAGAGTTGAAGAACAACCTGAGGACTCCTATTATTTATGCTTCTTGATATGAAGCCAAGGACTCTTTTAGCTTTATTGCGAACACTTATGCACTGTTGTCTTGGTTTCAGATTACTGCTAACCAGAACTCCTAAATCTTTTTCGCAGTCCGTAATATTAAGATCTACATTATTTAGTTTATATGTGGCATGGTTATTGTCCTGTCCAACATTTAGAACTTTGCATTTGTCTATACTAAACTGCATCTGCCACTTCTCCGACCACTGCATAAGTCTATTCAAATCTTCCTGGAGTGCTCTAATGTCCTCGTCAGAATGAATTTGACGGCCTATTTTGGTGTCATAGGCAAACTTATTGATGTCGCTCTTTATGCCCTCATCTATGTTGTTTATGTAGAATGTGAACAGCAGGGGGCCCAACACTGACCCCTGTGGAACACCGTGACGCTTCCCGACTCTGATTTCTCCCCATTTATGCAAACTCTCTGCTGCCTATTTGTCAACCATGCCTCTATCCAGGAAAAAATTTCTCCTATTCCATGTGCCTTAATTTTCCTCAGTAGTCTCTGATGTGGGACCCTGCCAAAAGCCTTACTGAAGTCCATATACACAATATCATATCCATTACCATGATCTACCTCCTCAAATACCTTAGTGAAAAAAGTTAATAAATTCGTAAGACAAGGAACGTCCCTTTGTAAAACCATGCTGAGATTCTTTGATTAATTTATACTTTTCAAGGTGGCTACGAACTGCCTCGGCAATTATTGATTCCATAAATTTTCCCACTATGGAGGTTAGGCTTATTGGTGTATAGTTCGAAGCTAAGGACCTGTCACCTGCTTTGAAAATAGGTATCACATTTGTCATTTTCCACTTATCTGGCACCATGCCAGTTTGTAGTGATATGTTGAAAAGATTAGCCAAAGGTTTGCTAAGCTCCTCTTTACATTCCTTTAGAACCCTTGCATACAGTTCATCAGGGCCTGGGGATTTGTTAGGTTTTAATTTATCTATTTGCCTAAGGACCATGTCACTTGTGACCCTAATCGTGCACAGTTTATCGTCCTGTTCTACATAATTTATCATTTCTGGAATATCGCTGGTATCCTCCTGTGTAAAAACTGAGAGGAAGTATGTGTTAAAAATTCTACACATTTCCTTATCACTGTCAGTGAGCTGATCCGAGGAGCTTTTGAGTGGGCCTATCTTGTCCCTGATCTTACTTCTGTATACCTGAAAGAATCCTTTTGGGTTAGTCTTCGATTCTCTTGCAACTTTAACCTCATAATCTCTTTTTGCTTTTCTAATTCCCTTTTTTATTTCTCTCTTTAACTGAATATATCGATTTCTTAATTGCCCCTCTCCTCTTTTGATTTGCCTATATATGCCTCTCTTTTGACCAATTAGATATTTTAATATATTTATTGTTCATCCATTTAGGATCATTTTTGTTTGATCTGATTTCCCTATTTGGAACATAATTTGACTGAGCAGCTAGAACTATGCCCTGGAAAGCGTCATATCGGCAACCATCACCACCTACCTGACCCTTAGTCAGGTCATTCCAGTTCAGCCCACCTAAGTAATTTTTCAGTCCTATGAAATCAGCCAAGCGGAAGTCAGGGACAGAGACTTGCTTGCCATTTTTAGGGGAATTCCATGATATATTAAAAATGAGTGATTCGTGATCACTTTCCCCAAGCTCATCATTAACCTCAAGATTATTAATTAGTGTTTCCCTACTGGCAAGAACCAAGTCAAGGAGGTTATTTCCCCTAGTTGGCTCTGTCACAAACTGTTTTAAAAAACAATCGTGGATCGTATCAAGAAAGTCACCTGACTCTAAATTTCCTGTCAAATTGCTCCAGTCAATCTCTCTATAGTTGAAATCTCCCATTAGCACAACATTTTCGTATGTAGATGCCTTACGAATTTCGTCCCATAGAAGTTTACTGCACTCCCTATCAAGATTTGGGGCCCTGTAAATCACACCCAAAATTAGTTTTTCTCGGCCCTCGAGAAGCTGTAACCAAACAGATTCAATGGCTGACGCTTCTAATTTTATATCTTGTCTTACACAACAATTTAAATTGTCTCTGACGTACATCGCTACTCCAACACCCTTCCTGTTGACCCTGTCAGTGTGGAATAATTTATAGCCTTGTATGTGACATTCAGAGGGCATCTCTCTATCTTTCAGATTGAGCCAGGTCTCTGTTATAGCAATAATATCTATGTTTCCTGAACTTGCAATTAATCTTAGCTCATCTATCTTATTTCTTACACTCCTGCTATTAGTATAGTAAACCTTAAGGGAGCTAGTCCCTTGCTGCCCTCTGCTGTCCCCCTTTGTTTGCTGACCTGATCTATTGTCTTTATTTATAACTTCATGCTGAATGCCTTTTATACATTTACTGTTTCCAACCCTAGTGTTGCAACCTGCTTGTTTCCCACACACACCCATACCTCTATCTTCTATCAGTTTAAAATCATAGGCATTTCACCAATGGCCTTCTCAATTGAGTTTGCAAGTGCTACCACCCCAGCCCCAGAGAGATGTACCTTATCCCTTGCATACATATCATGTTTGCCATAAAAGTTGTTCCAGTTGTCAATGAATAGGATTGCAAGTTCCTTGCAGTATCTGTCTAGCCAGCAATTTACACCAATTGCCCTAGACAACCATTCATTTCCTACTCCCCTTCTAGGCAAGATGCTACATATGATTGGGACCCCTCCCTTAGACTTAATGAAATCTATAGCTGACCTGTACTTATCTAGCAGCTCTTCTCTCCTACCCTTCCCAATATCATTTCCACCAGCACTGAGACAGATAATGGGCTTGTTCCCATTACCTGGTATGATATTATCCAGCCTGTTAACTATGTCCCCAACACCAGCTCCAGGGAAGCACACTCTGTCTCTCATCTTCTTATTCCTATTACAAAAAGCACGGTCAATATATCTTACCTGAGAGTCACCAACCACAAGAATGCGCTTACCTCTGCTAGCAGGGGCAGTAGTACCCTTACCTTCACTGGCCACTGAAGTACATTCATCCTGAACAGAGAAGCGATTTCCTACCTTCAGATCTTCACTCTTAACTTTCCTTATTCTGATTCTCCTCCCATTACTGGGAACCACTCGCCACTTGTAGCAGGTGGACTGTACCTCACTGCTGGTAGCCGTTGCTACCTCCCCACCTACAGCCTCCTCACAGCGAGAGACAGACTGCACCTCACTGCTAGAAGCCTCATTCCCCACAACTCCTGCCACCTCCCACTCTCTCCCAGACCCATTGAGGTGGACCTTCAGCCTCCTAATCTCCTCCTGGAGAAGCAAGACATTCTCCTTCAACTCTCCAACCTCAATTTTTAAAACACTGCAGAAGCAAGCCATGCTTTGTATCCGTCCACGCTAATCCCCAAAGCAGCTCAGGGTCTGTGACCTCACGTGACTGACCACTGACCCTAACTAGTCATAAGCTTGCCTATGATACTCCAATATAGACACTATGTATTGTGCCAAAACAAAAAAGCATTCACATTGCTAAACTTACAAACTATAATGTAGTCACTTAGCCTTAATGCCATAGTCTGTAATATTTTAAAGTTTAGAATTAATCCAAGTCTGCCCGAAATGCCTAGCCATGCTAAGTGTCCTAGTGGCCCCCTCTGTAATTAGTATTTTAAAATATGTAAACCACACAATATCCAAAATCTGTAAACCCCGCATTGCAATCCTTATAGAGAATAAACTTGATTGATTGATTGTCACTCTGGGACACGGGATACCACTGATACCTTCTGCCTTCCCTCAGAGAATTTCCCTTCCTGTCTGTTGCTGTCTTGCAACATTGCATAGCTCCTGACGACCCACGAGAGTGCGAAAGATATACAGGTAAAGATTTCCATCCCCCATGTGGCTTGTTCTGCATAACAAATGGTGTAAGTATATTGACATTTTGTGTGTAATAAATGCACATTATTTAAATAAGGTTTCCTGTAACTGCAATTTGTCACATATACTCGTAAATGTGCTGGTTCAGAAGTGCAGTTTGTCCTCAAGGGAGTATTAAACCACCGCGCTTGCCAGTCCAGGGATCACCACTGCTTTTGTTGAAGTCTTTGATGGATGCGCTAGTTGCCATGGTGACTAGTGTTGCCTTGTGCTAGTGTTTTTGGAAATGTTCACGGTCACTTGGCTGTTGGGAAATGGTGTCAGTGTGTGGAGAATTTATGTGGGGCAATAGTTTCTTTCAGTCTTCTGGTGAAGGAAAGTGTAGGTCTGTGAAGGTTTGGTGTATGCAGCGAGGGAGATCTGGGGACGGAGAGAGGTGTGGAAAATGTGGAAGGAAGTGTGGGATATGTGGAGGGAGGTGTGGGAAGGCACATAGAGGTGGTGAATTTCCCGTATTTAATGAACGACGTCCTTATTGCCCTACTGAATATGACATTGAAACATAGCTAGCTTTTGTTCCCGCTAGGTAGCTATCATAATATGGTAGCAGTACTGTACTCGTGTGTTCACTTTGCTTAAAAAAGGGTGGGGGAGGGAGAATGGTAGATATACTGGGAGATGTAGTGGAGAGGGAATAAATGGCCCACAAGGCAGTGCAAACGGACGTGTGATTTAAGCATAAAGTCCATTCTAACGTGTGGTGTTGGAGACTCGTGAGCCCCTACACTATTCTGCAACTGCGTTCTTGTAAGTAATGGATTTAGCGTGGATGTAGCTTGCTGTAGTAGGACTAGTTGCTGACTGTGTGTATGTAAATTACTGATGACTGCTGCCCCATGATTGTTCCCACTCCGCTGTTAGGTAGCCCTTCAATTATTGCTACCGGTCTGTGAAGTCCTCGTCAAGCTCCATTTGTTGAAATGGTACTCGGCTACTACATCGTCCAAATGACGGATCAGTTAGGCTGTGATAGTTATGTAGGTCAGCAGGTTGCAAGCAGCAGCAGCAGCCTGGTTGATATAACAATCAACAATGAAGGCCGGCCAAAGGCCGGGCTGCGAGGGTATAACCCTCGAAACGAATCACAAGTATCATTAAATGTCCCGCAGAGGGGTAGGGTGTTCTACACCGGGGTTGTGGTATGCCTCGGATGGGAGTAAAGAGATGCCCCACGCTGAGATAGACATGCTCCACGCTAAGATGGACATGCCCCACGGTGAGATAGACATGCCCCACGCTGAGGTAGACATGTCTCACGCTGAGATAGACATGCTCCACGGTGAGATAGACATGCCCCACGCTGAGGTAGACATGCCCCACGTTGAGATAGACATGCCCCACGCTGAGGTAGACATTAGCTGTTGTTGATTCTGGGGCCACTGCCCTAACAGTCCTGGTTGATGGCTTGATCACTCAAGCTGGTGATGCCAGCAGCACACATTCCATCGTAGGCACCACAGCCAGGCTGATAAGGGAATGTCCCACACGAGGGTAGTGGCATGTCGGATCAGCCAAGGTACACTAATGCGTGATTTGTAGCTTAAATTGCCATAACTTACAAGTGATTGGAGTATTGATCCCGAAATTGGCACTCATCTTATCCCAGCCCCTCGCTGAGGGCTCACGTTAAGTCTGACAAATGCACAATCTCAGATTTTCATTTGAGTCACCCCTCTTCTTCCCATATATATATATATATATATATATATATATATATATATATATATATATATATATATATATATATATATATATATATATATATATATATATATATATGTGTGTGTGTGTGTGTGTGTGTGTGTGTGTGTGTGTGTGTGTGTGTGTGTGTGTGTGTGTGTGTGTGTGTGTGTGTGTGTGTGTGTGTTAGAAGTGATCAGGGTCCCAGGACTGTAACGTTTTCCAATAAATATATGCTAGTGTTGCTTACGTACCTTAGTACATATGCCATTATACTTCATTTAGCTCCTCGAGATAGTGTTTCCACTCTGTATTTGGTGGGCACAAGCCAAAATTACGTTTTTGCTGTCATCTTAGCCAGCTATAAGCACGGTGACCAGAGCTATCTAGTGGTGGTATACAACCCTTAAATGGTTTTATGACCAATATGTTCTGTTCCATTCTGACCTTTCAGGGGAATGCTGAGCAATAGCTCCAGGGCAATAGCTCCAACCAGCTAGCGTATTCACTGTTAGTACTCTAGAATATCCACGGCTTTTTGTGGTATATTCTGTGAACATAGGCTGGTAAAGGAATATAGTTTAATCACAAGGTCTGTGTCCATTTCCTCGTAGACTGCTGTTGACTGTTACTAGGCAACTGTGAAAATGCTCCTCAGACCTTACATTAAAGTTACAGCTCTGGGCCCCACACTCACACTTTATTATCGACGATACACTTAATAGTTCTTTATTTACCTATTAAATAACATTGTTTATTATATAAAGAAAATAATAGAAAATGAAGTAGAGAACAGAAGAAAGGAGAGGTAGACAGGGAGGAGACAGGGTGGGGGGGAGGTTAGACCACTCCCTCACCTGACCTTACTGATGACTCAAACCCTCACCTTTAACAGATAATATCTCCCTCTATATTAAATTATTCTTTTTGTAGCATATTCAGTTATATAGAGAGATAATAAATATCTTTATTTACACAATAATCATCAGTGGCTTAAACCGGTAGATGACTTGGACCTGCCTCGCATGGGCCAGTAGGCCTGCTGCAGTGTTCCTTCTCTATGTTTTTATGTTCTCATTTTCCCATTTCGGCAGTAAAAGGAGGAGGAGGAGGGAAGGAAGAAGGAGAGGGAGGGGAAGAAAAATGTGGATAGAGGGTGAGAGTAGGAGGCTGGGATCGACTCAAAGAACAGGAAATGTATTGTACACGAATGGTACACAATACCGACAAGATGACAACTGTGACACATGTGCAAGATCTGGGTATCTTTATTGTAGACGTTTCGCTATCTAGTGGCTTTATCAATACATATTCTAGGACATAATTTGAAGACAGTAGAGATATATACAAAAGATGGGGTAATTAGTCCCTCAGCCTTGGAGATGATGTGAAGAGCACCGTAGTCGTGAAGATTCTGGAGCAGAGGCAAGCAAGCAAGTGCAGGTAAGATCCCAATGGGATGAGCGGGGAAGACGGGACAGACGAAGAATAGCGCTGGAGAGGAGTGTTCTTAGTCGTAGAAATAGAGCCAGGGCTTAACCCAGCAGCTAAGGCGATCGTGGGACAGACTTGGAGAAAAAACGGGAAGAGAGCAAGCTGTGTATGCAGCAGTCTCGTGGTACGTGAGGTCTTTGAGTCTCGAGAGCTGGAGGTTTCCAGGTCGCAGGAGAAGGCAGGCAGGTAGGACCATCAGAGGGCAGCAGACATGTAGGAGGTTATTTTAGTAGTTGAGGAGGCAGGTTTGCAGTGGAGCCATTTGCAAACTTCTTGAAGCTGCTCCTGGAGAGGTGGTATAGCGTTGTCTTGTTGGAAAAAGTGAAACGAAGAGGCTTGATGAACTCAAGAACTTGCGTGAGTGTGAAGTAAAGAGGTGATTCGCAGGCATACTTGACTGTTCCATCACCGAGGCCTTTGTATAGTTCAGAGCAGGTCATGGTGTCAGCGTTCGAGGGAGAGGTGTAGAAAGTAAGGTTTTCCCAAGAGGGTGTGCTGGGGTCGTCGCTATCTGCTTCGTCGGGGGATTCGTCAGGAAATTCTTGTTCAATTGTTTCTACAGTGATTGTGTCAAGAGGAGGCTGGGAGTCTAGAGTATTTGCGGTCTGGCTGGTTGTTGGTGGTTGTTGAGAGGTGGCAGTGGTCACTGGGAATGGTTCAGGAGTGTTTTTTGGGGCAGAGTTTGGATTTGGGCCTGAAGTTGATGTGAAGTTAGCGATGTTTGGGATAATCTTGAGGAAGTCCTGTGATGTTGGCGAGTCAGGAAAGTTGAATGACGGCATGTTAAGACGGAATAGTTCGTTAATTGTAGTGTTGAATGTGCCTGGGTTTGCTGCATTTGCAAGGTGTGCATACATCATGCAGTACAACACCTTAGAGGGAGCAGCGTCAGGGAGTGCAGAAAAGGAATTGCTGGATAGAGATGACTGCTGTGTGGCTTGTAGAATTCTGGTGGTGTCCGACTGGAGTTTTGAAATGGCGGTATATGTCGGCGATTTGGGACTATTCTTCTTGGTTTCTTCTTTAATTTTTTTCGACATTACTTCTTTTCGTAGTGGGCATTTAGCTGCAAGGGTATGATGAGTACCCTTGCAGTTAAGACATGTTGGAGTGGCATTGGTGGTGGTGCAGGCTTTGAAGTTATGACCTTCTTTTCCACAGGTAGAACAGAACTTTTTGTCTTTAATGGGACAGTCCTTTGTTGAATGTTGATAAGAGTAACAGTTCCAACAGGGAGAGACATGGGCAAAACGTTCAGGTTCAATGTGGCGTGGATGTATGTGGTAATATGAGATAGCTAGTCCATTAGCGAGTGCTTGGGTAGCCATATCTATGTTTGAAAAGGTGATTTTGATCATAGATGAGGCATTGGGAATTCGTGTGATGGTGTCTACAGAGGCCCAGGTGTTTTGGTCTTCGGTAGAGGTCTTCAGTTCATCCGTTGGTATAGATGTGATTATCTTATCCAATTGTTTAACAAAAACTGAACGTTTCGCCAGCAAGGAGGGAGACGGTGATTTGATGAATTGTCGGTCCCGTAATGTGCTCATTGCAGTGTCGTCCATAAGTTTAGCTGCTTCATTGTCGTCGGTGCAGACGACAATAAAGGAATCCTTGAGTGAGTGGATCGCTGTGAATTTGAGATGTAGGCAGGTCCTCATAGCGGCAGCAAGTAATAGTTTAGTGGAATCATTTATAACACCACTGGCTGGTTTGATTTTAACACGATGTGCGAACATTGTCGAACAGGTAGAGGTTACCCTCCCCAACGGGAATCGTAGGGAGACTGATCAGTGCAGCATAGGGCCAGAGAGGTGGAGCAGAGGCAAGGAGACTGGCGCTTATATACTAACGTCAGGTGGATTGGGGCGGGTAGCAGACGAGGGCATATTCACTGGTAGGCGATTTTCGTAGCCGTAAAGGTTATGTACATGTCCTCAGAATCAAGATTCCATGATGTTGCAGTGTCTGACAAGTTGTAAAAGAATGGTATACACTACCGTCAAGATGAAATTAAGATACATGTGCAACATCTGGGTATCTTTATTGTAGACGTTTCGCCATCCAGTGGCTTTTTCAATATAAATTCCAGGACATAACTTGAAGACAGTAGAACTATGTACAGAAGATGAGGTAATCAGTCCCTCAACCTAGAAGTAGATGCGAAGAGCACCATAGTCGTGGAGATTCTGAAGCAGAAGCAAGGCGCCTGACGCTTATATACTAACGTCAGGTGGAATGGGACGTGTAGCAGACGAGGGCATAGTCACTGGTAGGCGGGATTCCCCAGTGGAAGTAGGTCCTACCCAAAGAGATGGGTTAGTTGTAGAAGTACTACGACTACGACAACTACTTCTACAACTAACCCATCTCTTTGGGTAGGACCTACTTCCACTGGGGAATCCCGCCTACCAGTGACTATGCCCTCGTCTGCTACACGTTCCATTCCACCTGACGTTAGTATATAAGCGTCAGGCGCCTTGCTTCTGCTTCAGAATCTCCACGACTATGGTGCTCTTCGCATCTACTTCTAGGTTGAGGGACTGATTACCTCATCTTCTGTACATAGTTCTACTGTCTTCAAGTTATGTCCTGGAATTTGTATTGATAAAGCCACTGGATGGCGAAACGTCTACAATAAAGATACCCAGATGTTGCACATGTGTCTTAATTTCATCTTTTCGGTATTGTATACCATTCTTGTACAACTTGTCAGACACTGCAACATCATGGAATCTTGATTCCGAGGACATGTACATAACCTTTACGACTACGACAACTACTTCTACAACTAACCCATCTCTTTGGGTAGGACCTACTGGTAGGCGAGATTCCCCAGTGGAAGTAGGTCATACCCAAAAGGATGGGTAAGTTGTATTAATAGTTGTAGTAGCCATGAAGAAGGTCATTTAGATGTCCTTTGATGTGCCTCTGCTCCAGAATCTTCACGACTACAGTGCTCTTCACACCAGCTCCAACGCTGAGGGACTGATTACCTCATCTTTTGTATATAGTTCTACTGTCTTCAAATCTGTATTGATAAAGCCACTGGATGGCGAAACGTCTACAATAAAGATACCCAGATGTTGCACATGTGTCTCAGTTTTCAGGAAATGTATTCTCTATAGAAAAGGAGAGTGACACACGTGATAATACACATATAAAGGATACTTGAGGACTAAAGTCTCAAGTATACACACTACCATAACAGTGTACTGGAGTGAGAGGAATGGGAGGAAGTCTAAGACAGACCTAGTGAAAAGCAATCACGCCATAGGCCCCACAAGAGAACACTGACAATATGCATGGGTCTCTCCTATCCAACCTACTACAAGCAGATTCCAGAAACACTAGTTCGTACCTTGAGCTTCTTTCAGGCGAACTATCGAGGGTGGGTGGGGGTATTGGATTCAGAGGCGATTTAATACGTACTTAAAATCAAGAAAATATTTACACTGGAGTTACTAAAACCGTGAGGAATACACCAACTGGAATACAGAGAGACGCTTCTGTCAATATTTGCATGAAAACAACACGAGAGGCCGGGTTGCTAATCTACACACTGCCGTAACTTGCCGGAACAAGAGGTATAAGCTGAAGTATGAAATATGTGGCAGAGGCACACTGTATCAGCATACTTTGTTCATCTGTACACTGTCTTTACTTGATAAATTAGACACATGTGCAACTCTTGGGTATCTTTAATGAGGAAACGTTTCGCCACACAGTGGCTTCATCAGTCCATACGTAGGAGAAACTTGAAGAACAGGAGGAGAATGAGGTAATCAGTCCCTCAACCTTGAGTAGATGTGTTCAGTCCATCAATCTTGAATAGAATACGGCATATCAGCGGAGAAGCAGCTTATAAACAGTATGGCACGAGATTTGCAGCAGTCATAGGTCGTGTCACATTTGTTCAATGTGGAAGTAGGTCGTGCCCAAGAATTAGGCAAGCGAAGAAATCCTAAGTATTAAGATCCCAAGAAGTTGCATGTGTCTAATTTATCAACATGTCGGTTCTCTGAACCATTCACCTACAAACTGTCTTTACTTACCGGAGTGAGAGATACGATAACACGTATACAATGAGTACCGTAAGTGCGGAGAGCACTGTATCAACCTCCGTCGACCCAAGATGATATACAGAAAAAATTATCAGGTTTACACGAGTAAACTGAGCAAATTTCCGTAAGATGTTGCAGATCAAGCAAGTTGTGATGGCTTTGTAAGGTCTGAAGGCCGCTGGTAACGATAGCTTGGTTGATCAGACTGTCACCGGTGCTTAGAGCAGGATCCTTAAAACCGGTTACAGGTATAACAGTGATTAACAACTTGGCAGTATTAGTGAAATATGGTAGTGTCCGTGATGCTGCTAAGTACACTGATACATGGTAGTGTCCGTGATATTGCTAAGTACATTGATACATGATAGTGTCCATGATGCTAAGTACACTGATACAAGGTAGTGTCTGTCTTACTGCCACTTACACTGATAGATGGAAGTGTCCGTGATGCTGCTAAGTACACTGATACACGGTAGTGTCCGTAATGCTGCTAAGTACACTGATACACGGGAGTGTCCGTAATGCTGCTAAGTACACTGATACAAGGTAATGGCTGTGTTACTGCCACGTATACTGATAGATGGAAGTGTCCGTGATGCCCCCACGCACACTGATACAAGGTAGTGTCCGTGATGCTACTACGTACACCGACACATGGTATGGCCCATGTTGCTGCCACGTACACTGATGCACGGTATTGTCCGTGATGTTGCCACGTACACTAACCCATGGTAGTGTCCGTGATGCCACCACGTACATTGACATATGGTAGTGTCCATGGTGCTGCCACGTACACTGACACATGGTAGTGTCCGTGTTGCTTCCACGTACACTGATATATGGTAGTGTACGTGATGCTGCCACGTACCATGGTAGTGTCCGTGATGCTGCCACGTACCATGGTAGTGTCCGTGATACTGCCAAATACACTGATACATGGCAATGTCCGTGATGCTGCCACCTACACTGACCATGGTAGTGTCCGTGATGCTGCCACGTGCCATGGTAGTGTCTGTGATGCTTCCACGTGCCATGGTAGCGTCCGTGATGCCGCCAAGTACACTGACACATGATTGTGTCCGTGATTCTAAGTACAATGACACATGGTAGTGTCCGTGGTGCTGCCACGTACACTGATACATGGTAGTGTCCGTGTTGCTTCCACGTACACTGATACATGGTAGTGTCCGTGATGCCACCACGTACACTGACATATGGTAGTGTCCGTGATGCTGCCACGTACACTGACACATGAGTGTCCGTGATGCTGCTACGTACACTGACACATGGTAGTGTCCGTGTTGCTTCCACGTACACATACATGGTAGTGTCCGTGATGTTGTCACGTACCATGGTAGTGTCCGTGATGTTGCCACGTACCATGGTAGTGTCCGTGATGCTGCCAGTTACACTGATACATGGTAGTGTCCGTGTTGCTTCCACGTACACATACATGGTAGTGTCCGTGATGTTGCCACGTACCATGGTAGTGTCCGTGATGTTGCCACGTACCATGGTAGTGTCCGTGATGCTGCCAGTTACACTGATACATGGTAGTGTCCGTAATGCCACAAAGTACACTGACACATGGTTATGTCCGTGATGCTGCAAAGCACAATGACACATAGTAGTGTCCGTGGTGCTAAGTACATTGATACATGGTAGTGTCCGTGATGCTGCCAAGCACAATGACATTTGGTAGTGTCCGTGATGCTGCCAAGCACAATGACATTTGGTAGTGTCCGTGATGCTGCCAAGCACAATGACATTTGGTAGTGTCCGTGATGCTGGCAAGCACACTGACATGATGGTGCCACGTACACTGACTCATGGTAGTGGTAATAGGTGGTGTTGTGATATGGAATGGTATTGATAGATAAGGATTTTTAGGGACATAGTGATGTGATAGATGGTGGTAGTAACTGGTGGTGGTACGTGGTGGTAGGGATTAGTGGTGATGGTAATATTTGGTAGTGGTGTTTGACGGTGATGGTGATGCTACCACTACGACCTCCACCACCACCACCACTGCTACTACCTACTACTACTACTACTACCAATACTACTATACTACTACTACTATACTACTACTACTATTACTACTACTACTATTACTACTACTACTACTACTACTACTATTACGCAGGGTACTGTAAAAAGTGTATTAAAAACGCTCCATATATAATGTCACTTACGGGATTTATTCTGAAACCAGACACGTATTATTCCTGGTCAGTCAGTGGCCAGGAAAGAAGAGTGACGTAGTACTGGAAGCACAGCGGCTGGAACAAGACGTCATAAGACGTCATGGTTTGGTATTGTGTGAGTAGAGATGATGATTTTGAGTAAGTGTAGGCAATAGGTTATTTTATTGGTTTTGGAGCTCTCATGCTTACCTGACAGGTCCTAGGGTACAGGGGTCTGTGTAGTGGAGAATACAATTAGTAGTGTTTTGGCCTGCCACTAGTAGCAGCGTTCTGGTGAGCTAATGTGAATACTGTGTTCAGGTGTACTGGTGTTTGGTGATTTTTGTATGTAGTGGGTAGGTTGTATGTTGTATATGTGTACTGTCAATAGATCTATATTTTTACAAAATTGCCTTTAACTGCCCTTCCTTATAATAAATGTAAATATTGGCTATTTACTCCACACTTAATGTGAAGGAACAAGCTGGCCCAAGGTTGGTTTCTTTCTTTAGTTTAATATTGTAAATGTCCCTTGACTAGGCAGGTTGTTACCCCTGGGCGCGAGTATTTATGTAACGTAGCTACAGCATTACAATTACTAAAGTAAGTATAGTGATGGCGGTGATGCTACCACTACTAACACCACCACAATCGCCTCTACCACCACCACTACTACTACTACTACTACTACTACTACTATCACTAACATAAAAATAGTGATGGTGATTCTGCCGCTACCACCGCCACCACCCAACTACCACCACCACTCCCCAACTACCACCACCACCACTCCCCAACTACCACCACCACTCCCCAACTACCACCACCACTCCCCACTACCACCACTCCCCCCAACCACCACTCCCCACTACCACCACCACTCTCCATTACTACCACCACCCCACTACCACCACCACCACCCCACTACCACCACCACCCCACGATCACCCCACTACCACCACCACCCCACTCTACCACCAACACCCCACTACCACCATCACCCCACTACAACCCCCACTCCCCACAACCCCCACCACCCCACTCCCCACTACCACCACTCCCCACTACCACCACCACCCCACTACCACCACCACCCCACTACCACCACCACTCCCCATTACTACCACCACCACCGCCCCACTACCACCACCACTCCCCACTACCACCACCACCCCACTACCACCAACACCCCACTACCACCATCACCCCACTACCACCCCCACTCCCACAACCCCCACCACCACCACCACTCCCCACCACCTCCACTCCCCACTACCACCACTCCCACCACCACCCCACTACCACCCCACTACCACCACCACTCCCCACTACCACCACCACCCCACTACCACCACCACTCCCCATTACTACCACCACCCCACTACCACCACCACCACCACCCCACTACCACCACCACTCCCCATTACTACCACCACCACCCCACTACCACCATCACCCCACTATCACCACCATCACCCCACTATCACCACCACCCCACTATCACCACCACCACCCCACTATCACCACCACCACTCCACTATCACCACCA
>NW_027195113.1:185000-305000 GCF_038502225.1 Cherax quadricarinatus
GAGTAGTGTAACGGTAGGGTAGTGTGATGGTGGAGTAGTGTAATGGTAGGGTAGTGTGATGGTGGAGTAGTGTAATGGTAGGGTAGTGTGATGGTGGAGTAGTGTAATGGTAGGGTAGTGTGATGGTGGAGTAGTGTAATGGTAGGGTAGTGTGATGGTGGAGTAGTGTAATGGTAGGGTATTGTGATGGTGGAGTAGTGTAATGGTAGGGTAGTGTGATGGTGGTTGTCGTACACTGGAAGAAGTGTTGAGGGCGTACAAACATACATGTCCTCCAGTGTATCTGAGGTACGCTGGGGTGTTGTGAGGTGTACTAGTGACTGCCAGAGTAGTGTTTGCGGGGGCCGACTCTCCGCTCCTGAGCCATCCTCTTTACCTGCCTTGACCGAAATTTACAGGGTTCTGGTTGCCCGGGACATATCGTACCTATTCTTTAAGCGCTGTATAATGTTTTCCCCGACTCCTCAGTTAGGCCTCTTCATTTCTCCTCAGCCACAAGACAGAATGTATGTGAATTATCTTCGTGTTCATTGCCCGTCTATGTTCCTTTTTTCTGTTTTCAACTTCTCCAGCAGTCTAGATAAGCCTCTTCTTTTTTTTTTAGGCGAGAAGTTATAATAATTGAAGATACGTGTTAAAGATATACACCAGTCACGGGGCTGTCAGGAAGTATTTCTTCAGTCTCAGGGTGGTTGGGAAGTGGAATGACATCGAATAAGAAGTGGTGAAGACAAGCTTCATACTTAGTTTTAAGTGGTCCAGTAGGTTAGCAGGAAGTGAATCTGGCAACGCTAGTCGAGAGGCAGGGTCTGTTGCTAAGACTCGACCCCTGTAACCACCCTGGCAACACTCACACACATACATACACACATGCGCGCGCGCACACACACACACACACACACACACACACACACACACACACACACACACACACACACACACACACACGCACGCACACACACGCACGCACGACACACACACACACACACACACACACACACACACACACACACACACACACACGCACTGGAGGAATGAGAGGGATGGGCATGATAACGACGCATAAAATACTGAGGAAATGACAAGGTGGACAGGACCAGAATGTTTCAGAGATGTAATACAACAACAAGAGGTCACAGCTGGAAGTTGAAAACTCAGCTGAGTCATAGGGATATTAGAAAGTATTTCTTCTGCCTTAGAGTTGTTAGGAAGTGGAACAATGTGGAAAGCGAAGCAGTGGAGGCAGGATCCATACTTAGGTTTAAGAAGAGCTATGATAAGGCTCTTGGACCCGGGAGAGAGTGGACCTAATAGCGACCAGCGAAGAGGGGGGGGGGCAAGAGCTATAAATCGGCCCCTTCAACCACAAATAGGTAAGTACACACACACACACACATTACAGACGGGAGGCGGGGTAGTTCATAATTGGAGTAAGTTACACATCCCCCTCGTTAGTTTTACATCCGTCTCGTTAGTGTACATCAGCAACAATGAGAGAATGCTGAACTAGGAACATCAGTGGCTCCAGTACCGAGCCCGACATATGTCGAATTTTGCATTAGTGTTTTTTTTTCCATAGTAAGCCTCATCGAGTCTTCCAGATTTGAAGGAGCTTCGTCTAACCCTACTGTAGACGCGATATTTATAGCGAGACACGAAATATATGAGAGACACTCCGGCTCGTTGCATCCACCTGTAAAGGTTATAAATTATTGGGGATAGTATAATTTGTGGTAGTAATCGGGTTTGATCTGAGGAAATGAATCATAGCTACAATTTTTTTGTATCAAGATCAAAGTACGTCATACCATTGAAGGCTGCAAAAACTCGATTGATTACTACTGAAGAAATAGGTATATCCTGTGACAGTCTTCCTTCCTGCGACAGTCTTCCTTCCTGTGACAGTCTTCCTTCCTGCGACAGTCTTCCTTCCTGTGACAGTCTTCCTTCCTGCGACAGTCTTCCTTCCTGTGACAGTCTTCCTTCCTGCGACAGTCTTCCTTCTTGTGACAGTCTTCCTTCCTGCGACAGTCTTCCTTCCTGTGACAGTCTTCCTTCCTGCGACAGTCTTCCTTCCTGTGACAGTCTTCCTTCCTGCGACAGTCTTCCTTCTTGTGACAGTCTTCCTTCCTGCGACAGTCTTCCTACCTGTGACAGTCTTCCTTCTTGTGACAGTCTTCCTTCCTGCGACAGTCTTCCTTCCTGTGACAGTCTTCCTTCCTGCGACAGTCTTCCTTCCTGTGACAGTCTTCCTTCCTGCGACAGTCTTCCTTCTTGTGACAGTCTTCCTTCCTGCGACAGTCTTCCTACCTGTGACAGTCTTCCTTCTTGTGACAGTCTTCCTTCCTGCGACAGTCTTCCTTCCTGCGACAGTCTTCCTGTGACAGTCTTCCTTCCTGCGACAGTCTTCCTTCCTGCGACAGTCTTCCTTCCTGTGACAGTCTTCCTTCCTGTGACAGTCTTCCTTCTTGTGACAGTCTTCCTTCCTGCGACAGTCTTCCTACCTGTGACAGTCTTCCTGTAACAGTCTTCCTTCCTGCGACAGTCTTCCTACCTGTGACAGTCTTCCTTCCTGCGACAGTCTTCCTCCTGTGACAGTCTTCCTTCCTGTGACAGTCTTCCTTCCTGCGACAGTCTTCCTACCTGTGACAGCCTTCCTGTAACAGTCTTCCTTCCTGCGACAGTCTTCCTTCCCGTGACAATCTTCCTTCCTGTGACAGTCTGTAACAGTCTTCCTTCCTGCGACAATCTTCCTGCGACAGTCTTCCTTCCTGCGACAGTCTTCCTTCCTGCGAAAGTCTTCCTTCCTGCGAAAGTCTTCCTTCCTGCGACAGTCTTCCTTCCTGTGACAGTCTTCCTTCCTGCGACAGTCTTCCTACCTGTGACAGTCTTCCTTCCTGCGACAGTCTTCCTTCCCGTGACAATCTTCCTTCCTGTGACAGTCTGTAACAGTCTTCCTTCCTGTGACAGTCTGTAACAGTCTTCCTTCCTGTGACAGTCTTTCTTCCTGCGACAGTCTTCCTGTGACAGTCTTTCTTCCTGCGACAGTCTTCCTTCCTGTGACAGTCTTCCTTCCTGCGACAGTCTTCCTTCCTGCGACAGTCTTCCTTCCTGCGACAGTCTTCCTTCCTGTGACAGCCTTCCTGTAACAGTCTTCCTTCCTGCGACAGTCTTCCTTCCCGTGACAATCTTCCTTCCTGTGACAGTCTGTAACAGTCTTCCTTCCTGTGACAGTCTGTAACAGTCTTCCTTCCTGTGACAGTCTGTAACAGTCTTCCTTCCTGTGACAGTCTGTAACAGTCTTCCTTCCTGTGACAGTCTTTCTTCCTGCGACAGTCTTCCTGTGACAGTCTTCCTTCCTGTGACAGTCTTCCTTCCTGTGATAGTCTTCCTTCCTGCGACAGTCTTCCTTCCTGCGACAGTCTTCCTTCCTGCGACAGTCTTCCTTCCTGCGACAGTCTTCCTTCCTGCGACAGTCTTCCTTCCCGTGACACTCTTCCTTCCCGTGACACTCTTCCTTCCCGTGACAGACTATCGGCTACAGGAGGGTCATTAAATCTACATGTCATACGTTCATCACCAATCACAAATACTTAAAAAACTAACATCTCGTCGCGTACACCAGCAAGTATATGATAACTGGATTCCAGTGCTCACCAGGACGACCATGCAGTTCAAGTGGTGCTGCTAATCCACAACTACCACTAATACCCCTTACCCACCTACCATCCTTAACCAACCACCATCACACTGGATTCAAAACCACACCTGACCTCCCCCTCCCCCCCCCCTTCATTACCACCTCGTCCTAAGTTTCATTCTCCTATGTGTGGGTTATTTGTGTATTGTTCCAGTCACGGTATTGTGCCTTTTTTCTCTTCATTACTCTAGCAGCCTGGCTAGAAGCTACCGTCTTCTCACATTGTGACAAAGATGTGAGAGAGCAGTCAGGGAAGGTCTAATTTTTGCTCTGCTTTCCCTCCCTTGAGGGTGCCTGAGGTATTGACTTCACTGTAGGCGGTGGAAAGCAGCTCTTGATAAACCCCAGCAGGAGTCGGTTTAGGTTTTAAGGATAAGGTTCTTTACCCGCACGTCGATGAACGAGCATAGGGAGGGAGGGGGTAGTTTTTCCGGCGATCTTTATCGAGGACTATTCAAAATCTTACCAGAAGATATCAGAAATACAGCTGGGACAAGTGTAGACGTCTTCAAGAGGAAACCGGACAAATATCTTCACCAGGTGACAAATCAATCAGGCTGTGATGGATATGTGGGTTAGCGGGCCTCCACCAGCAACAGCCTGGTTGAGCAGGCAAGCAGCATACAAGCCTGACCCAAGGCCGGGCTTTCGGGGTACAAAAATTCTCGGAACTCATCAAAGGTATATCAAAAGTAAGATATTGTATCAGTTAGCTGTGTCTTGTCTTCAATGTAGAGCCTAATTCTATTCTTGCTGCTTTCATTAATTCATTCCTTCTCTTTTTACATTCCTTTTTATTAATTTTACTGTGACTCCTTTGCCAAACAGCTGTTTAGTATGACCTATTTCCACTAGTGGCCCCGCTTACCTGTGACGGCAACTCCAGCTGTTACACCTCACTTGTGCTTTGTGTACAAGGTCTGGACACATGCTTGCCGGTTCATTGTTTTCGTAAGACTGGCAGTGTGCTTTGTTCACTCTGGTTCAGAAGGTCCATGAATGGATAGTTCTAGGAGAGAGGGTTTTGTTCGTGACCAGAACATGTCATGGTCCAGAAACACGAGGTGAGGGATGTCCAGGGAAAGGTTGCTGCGTCATACATTGTCTGCAGCAGTTAGGCAGGCAGGTCATGGTCGGGTCCGGTGGTAGGCAGGCAGGTCATGGTCGGGTCCGGTGGTAGGCAGGCAGGTCATGGTCGGGTCCGGTGGTAGGCAGGCAGGTCATGGTCGGGTCCGGTGGTAGGCAGGCAGGTCATGGTCGGGTCCGGTGGTAGGCAGGCAGGTCATGGTCGGGTCCGGTGGTAGGCAGGCAGGTCATGGTCGGGTCCGGTGGTAGGCAGGCAGGTCATGGTCGGGTCCAGTGGTAGGCAGGCAGGTCATGGTCGGGTCCGGTGGTAGGCAGGCAGGTCATGGTCGGGTCCAGTGGTAGGCAGGCAGGTCATGGTCGGGTCCGGTGGTAGGCAGGCAGGTCATGGTGGTAGGCAGGCAGGTCGGGGACACAATACAACCTGCTCACACACACTACTCTTTGATCAATCACAACACATCCGTCATGCTCCACCGCAACA
The DNA here is from genome assembly GCF_038502225.1 of Cherax quadricarinatus. Taxonomy (NCBI): domain Eukaryota; kingdom Metazoa; phylum Arthropoda; class Malacostraca; order Decapoda; family Parastacidae; genus Cherax; species Cherax quadricarinatus. Next base: position 190,268 of record NW_027195113.1, read on the forward strand.
CAAACCCTTACACTATTATTTGTCTTTGCAAGTGTCCCCCTTTGTGAGGAGCAACACCTGCTCTCACTCTCCCTCATCTCTTAACACCTGCACCCACTCTCCCTCACCCCTTAACACCTGTACCCCGTCTCCATCCCTTAACACCTGCACCCACTCCTCTCATCCCTTAACGCCTCCACCCACTCCCCTTCATCCCTTAACACCTGCACCCACTCTCCTCATCCCTTAACACCTGCACCCACTCTCCTCATCCCTTAACACCTGCACCCATTCCCCTCATCCCTTAACACCTGCACCCACTCCTCTCATCCCTTAACACCTCCACCCACTCCCCTTCATCCCTTAACACCTGCACCCACTCCTCTCATCCCTTAACGCCTCCACCCACTCCCCTTCATCCCTTAACACCTGCACCCACTCACCTACTGCAAAATACTGAGAGGAATTGACAAGGTGGACAAAGACAGGATGTTCCAGAGACTGGACACAGTAACAAGGGGACACAGTTGGAAGTTGAAGACACAGGTGAATCAAAGGGATGTTAGGAAGTATTTCTTCAGCCACAGAGTAGTCAGAAAGTGGAATAGTTTGGGAAGCGATGTAGTGGAGTCTGGATCCATACATAGCTTTAAGCAGAGGTACGAATAAAGCTCATGGTTCAGGGAGAGTGACCTAGTAGCGACCAGTGAAGAGGCGGGGCCAGGAGCTTGGACTCGACCCCTGCAACCTCAACTAGGTGAGTACACACACACACACACAAAATCCCAAACTATTTAACTGAGTAGAAGAGGACTGTGAGGGACTTACCTATGAAACTCAACGATCCTACACTCAAGGATCACAACAATGCTACATTCACAAATGCAACAAAATTAATGGGCTGTATAACTAAAATCTTGAAAACAAGAAATGTCAAGTCAGTGATGATGCTTTTAAGTCACTTGTCTTCTCTGGACTGGAATACTGCTCTACACTTAACATCCTTTTTAAAGACAGGCAACAGTTGTATACCTGGAGTATGTAGGGAGAACCTCTGGTTCCGTATTATTTTAGTCAAACACTTAAATTACTAGGAACGCTTGAAGTCCCCCTCAACTGTACTTCTAACGTAATCAAGATAGGCAGTAATTTGCACCTGTAAAATTTGGGAGGTACCGGTCCCAAATCTGCATACTAAAATTACTTGGCGGTGTAGTGAAAAATGCCTTCAGTGAAAAATAGGGGTGCAAAGAGTTAAATCTAAAGGGACCAAGACTTTTCAACACATTTCATAAGGGAAATTACCGTCAGACCCCTGATTGTTTTAAAGGGAGAACTTCTAAGCTGCTCAAGTCAGCTGATCAGCCGGATTGTGGTGCTCAAGCTGAACGGCATGCGGCCAGCAACAACAACCGGGCTGATCAATCTGTCAACCAGGAGGCCTGGGCTGGGACCCTCGACCCTTCCTCCCCAGGGAATTATGGTTCGTGTTACCTGAAGGTTACCTGATGTGAATATCCCCCCCACATACAAGCTCTCAACAACTCGTACTAACCACCGATGCCGTACATTTGCAACATTCAATATTCATGCAAAGTACTGAACTCACTGAGGTCATTCAGCACTGCATGACAAGTAAGGAAGGGTGCTGACGTCAGGAGGTTCAAGCACTGATGCAGAGTACACTAGCCAAATCACTTCCCTGTAATAACATATTATCTGTAGAATTACCGACAATATGTTAAGTAAAAGGACACAAGTGCAACTAATGTGATATTTTATTGTGGCAACGTTTCGCTCTCCAGGAGCTTTGTCAAGCCGATACGTTAGGCTTGACAAAGCTCCTGGAGAGCGAAATGTTGGTACAATAAAATGTCATATTAGTTGCACTTGCGTCGTTTTACCTAATAAATAATTTCCCTATTCAGTGTTTTAGGATGTTTACAAATCCATGAATGTAAAAAAAAAAATAATACGTTTCCCTTATCTATTTATTTATATCTATCAATAAAAATATTTGATCTACTCATCCACTTTCCTTCCTAAACTGCCTCGTCTTCTACATGCATATTAATATACTTAGGGAGAAGCGCTAAACCCATAGCGGTCATCCAGTGCTTGGAGAATTGGGGGCCAATCGGAGTCTATCCAAGGGAAGAATAGGGCCAGTTTTGAGGATCAAGAGCCCCTCACCAGCACTCAAAAGTATGTCTTTTTGATGACATCTAGAGCAAGTATACCTTACCTGGTATACTTAACAAACTACTGTTATTCACATGCATGATTTCTGCCTTCTTTTATGCACATACTTAAATAAACTTGATCAAGAAGTATGTGAAGCAGTAAGAAGGATGAATAATGAAATGAGGAGATCCAGGTTGAAAATAATAAAGTGAAGAATCTGAATACTTTGTGTATACATTGTGGTAGAATGTGTTAGATTGTGGTGGAATGTGTTAGATTGTGGTGGAATGTGTTAGATCATCGGTACCAAGGAAAGGCGACAAGCGAGGATACAAGAGATTTAAGGTACTAAATTTGTTGAGCGTAACAGACAGTGTATGACAATTTACTGTAAATTACCAACAGTGATTGAGATAGCGTGGTTACAGAACACAGTTGATTTAGAGCGGAATACAAAAGTCAAGTGATATATCGCTGCAACACATGACTCAGTATTGTTTTGACAACAAGAGAAGGCACAATACCGTGACTGGAACGATACACAAATAACCCGTTTCGGTCCGACTCGGTTCAAGTTGGACCGAAACGTCGTCGTGGGCTCCTCTCTTCTATGTGCGGGTTATTTGTGTATTGTTTTGACAAGAAAAAATTTCTGTTATTTAAGGCCTTTAATTTGCATAGAACATGGTGGATCGGGTAGTGTTGGACCTGTTGACGAATTCCGGGGTCACCTCTCTCACTTTCCCTCCTGGTTGATGGTCTGCTCAGGTAAGTTGTTGGTGCTCGCAACATGCAGGTCGATGTGGTCACCACAACGCGGCTGGTCAGTCATGGTCTTCAGGAACTTAACAAATCGCTTAAAGATAGGGATGTAGTGGAAATTCTTCATATATTTAAAGGGGAGGGGGTAAAGAAAAACGTTGAATTCTCTCTGTTTGTTGATATTCTCAGAGTAAAGATTTGCCTCAGATTTTCTTTGGAGGTCATTTACATTATTTAATATTAAACCAGATTTGTAAAGCGGGATTCTAGTGTGTAGATTGAGATCCAGCCTGTATACTATTTTCCAAGTGTAAATTTTGATGTATCTCGCCTGCATTACAATGGCACTCTGTGTTTTAAACCTTTCTAGCAATGACACTCTGTATTTTAAACCTTCCTAACAATGGCACTCTGTATTTTAAACCTTCCTAGCAATGACAGTCTTTTAAACCTTCCTAACTATGGCACTCTGTATTTTAAACCTCCCTAGCATTGGCACTCTGTATTTTAAACCTTCCTAACAATGGCACTCTGTATTTTAAACCTTCCTAACAATGGCAGTCTTTTAAACCTTCCTAACAATGGCACTCTGTATTTTAAACCTTCCTAGCAATGGCACTCTGTATTTTAAACCTTCCTAACAATGGCAGTCTTTTAAACCTTCCTAGCAATGGCACTCTGTATTTTAAACCTTCCTAGCAATTGCAGTCTTTTAAATCTTCCTAGCAATGGCACTCTGTATTTTAAACCTTCCTAACAATGGCAGTCTTTTAAACCTTCCTAGCAATGGCACTCTGTATTTTAAACCTTCCTAGCAATGGCACTCTATTTTAAACCTTCCTAGCAATGGTACTCTGTATTTTAAACCTTCCTAGCAATGGCACTCTGTATTTTAAACCTTCCTAGCAATGGTACTCTGTATTTTAAACCTTCCTAGCAATGGTACTCTGTATTTTAAACCTTCCTAGCAATGGCACTCTGTATTTTAAACCTTCCTAGCAATGGCACTCTGTATTTTAAACCTTCCTAGCAATGGCACTCTGTATTTTAAACCTTCCTAGCAATGGCACTCTGTATTTTAAACCTTCCTAGCAATGGCACTCTGTATTTTAAACCTTCCTAGCAATGGCACTCTGTATTTTAAACCTTCCTAGCAATGGCACTCTGTATTTTAAACCTTCCTAGCAATGGCACTCTGTATTTTAAACCTTCCTAGCAATGGCACTCTGTATTTTAAACCTTCCTAGCAATGGTACTCTGTATTTTAAACCTTCCTAGCAATGGTACTCTGTATTTTAAACCTTCCTAGCAATGGCACTCTGTATTTTAAACCTTCCTAGCAATGGCACTCTGTATTTTAAACCTTCCTAGCAATGGCACTCTGTATTTTAAACCTTCCTAGCAATGGCACTCTGTATTTTAAACCTTCCTAGCAATGGTACTCTGTATTTTAAACCTTCCTAACAATTTCGGTGTTCAAACGAATTCGTAAAGACATTCTCCAGATCAGCAGATTGCTCTGCCTTAAATATGGTTGAGAGTGTGAAGCAGTTTTCCAGTCGAGAGAACAGGTGACTTGTTTTGAAGACTGTAGGTATCCAGTCTGATCAGTTTTATTGCGACTTCCATAACACTGCGATCCTTGAACTTAAGATCTTACGACATGGTCCACCGGTAGATAACGTTCCTCTTTCGCTCTGTTAAATGTTATAATTGCATTATGTACTGTGTTCCAAATATTATTTCCCTAATTTTTGTTTATAGTAGTAGGTAATTTTTTTTCTGCTCCAACGAAGGTATGCCGTGTCCTCGTATATGTTAAGATATTAACAAATTCTACTATCGTCGACGAAGGATGTTACGAAGGAGACTAAGGCAGTGTGTGGTGGCCTGCCCACTTGATTTTCCTGTTACCCGTAGGCGCGATTAGGTTGTAAGTTTAAAGAGTCACTTGGTTACTTTAACAACTTTTCCTTGTATACTTTACCTCTGATATACCTTTGACGAGATCCAAGTTTTTCAACTCCCAGAGTTAGGCTCGTTTGCTGCTTGTCTGGTCAACTATTTGTTTCTGCTGATGTGCGCCATTTTGTGTGCTATAATACCATGGTCACACTTTACCCTATCTCAGATATTTTGTTCTCATCAGATAGTAACCATTAACAGTTTCCGCATACATTATATACAAAGTGAGGTGTATGCATGTCTCCAGGTGTATATACACCTAAGGGTTTATATACACCTGGTGTGTATGATGAACGAGTGACATGACCCTCATATAGACTATATATGCATAAAACACCATTAACTAACAAACCGAGTTAGGACACGAGTGACCAGGAAAACACTTTAGAAGGGAACAGTCAGACACGGTGTGTAATTCATTAGGAAGCTAAACAACAGGCAGGGAATTTACACCCAGAAATTACACAAACAGGATTACTCGCAGGATAGTGAATGCCATTTGTGTGGGAGCTTGCCCTAGGCTCTTGCTCTTTACTCTTGAATATCAATCCAGCTTAGCAGAGTTTTCAACTAGAGCAAACGCTCTCTCTCTCTCTCTCTCTCTCTCTCTCTCTCTCTCTCTCTCTCTCTCTCTCTCTCTCTCTCTCTCTCTCTCTCTCTCTTTCTCTCTCTCTCTCTCTGTCAGCTTTACAAAACGTATTTATCACCGTCTTAAAATGTAAAAACGAGATATGTTATACATCTGTGTAGTCTGTTAGTGGTTCCCAGATCATCGCCCCCGCAGCCCGGTCTCAGCCCAGGTTTCCTAAAGTAGAAAGGAAGTGTTGCAAGAGGAAGAACTGTTGTGATGCACGCATAGCAAAACAAAAAGAATTGTATACTCAGTGTACCACCTTTCATGTTCACGAAACATGACAGAGAACAAGAAATGAACAAGATTGTTATTTACACTCGTTTAACAAGATCTTATTACCTCACTAGGATGCTTTCTTCCTTATTACCTCACTAGGGTGTTGTCCTCATTACCTCCCCAGAGAGCTGTCCTCCTTATTACCTCCCCAGAGAGCTGTCTTCCTTATTACCTCCCCAGGGAGCTGTCCTCCTTATTACCTCCCCAGGGAGCTGTCCTCCTTATTACCTCCCCAGGGAGCTGTCTTTATTACCTCCCTAGGGAGCTTTCCTTATTATAATATTCCTAGGGTGCTGTCCTTATTACCTCTCTTGGATTGCTTTCCTCCTCATTACCTCCCTATGGTGCTTTCCTCATTACCTCCCTATGGTGCTTTCCTCATTACCTCCATGGGGTGCTTTATCCTTATTACCTCACTAGGTTGTTGTCCTTCTAAGTACCTCCCCTGGATGCTTTCCCAAGACCCCAGCATCTTTATTTGATCTAAATTTGCTACCACTTACGGTCGGTGATAGATGTGTGTAAGGTTCAAACCTACGACCTCCGACAGGAGAGCAGCGTGTGTCTAGACCCGGCTGTGTTGCCGGCCAATTATGTATGTTGACCTCAGAATGTGAAGAATTAGACATGTGCAACATCTGGGTATCTTTATTGCATACAATAAAGATACCCAGATGTTGGACATGTGTCTGATTCTTCATCTTGTAGGTATTGTATACCATACATGTACAACCTCAGAGTGTGACCAGAAACACTTTACATAATTTTACTGTGTGATTATGATGTAAATGGTATAAATACCGACAATTTAATGATTAAGACGTGCTACAGTTGGGTATCTTTATTATTGAAACGTTTCGCCTTAGTTTTTGAAGTGGTCAGTCCCTCAGCCTGAGGGACTGACTACCCCAAATACTAGAGCGAATCTCTGACAACAGTAGCAAGTTGAGGATGGCGTGAATTTGATCACGATAGAAACGGAACTTGAATAACCAAAATGTTTTAGTGTTTTGTGAATAAAATTAAACAAAGATGTGTGCTGGGGTCGCTGCGAGGAGCCATGCTGCTCCACCCTGTGTTAGGACAGGTGCCATGCTGCTCCACCCTGTGTTAGGACAGGTGCCATGCTGCTCCACCCTGTGTTAGGACAAGTGCCATGCTGCTCCACCCTGTGTTAGGACAGGTGCCATGCTGCTCCACCCTGTGTTAGGAGAGGAGCCATGCTGCTCCACCCTGTGTTAAGACAGGAGCCATGCTGCTCCACCCTGTGTTAGGACAGGAGCCATGCTGCTCCACCCTGTGTTAGGACAGGTGCCATGCTGCTCCACCCTGTGTTAAGACAGGAGCCATGCTGCTCCACCCTGTGTTAGGACAGGAGCCATGCTGCTTCACCCTGTGTTAGGTCAGGAGCCATGCTGCTCCACCCTGTGTTAGGACAGGAGCCATGCTGCTCCACCCTGTGTTAGGACAGGAGCCATGCTGCTCCACCCTGTGTTAGGACAGGTGCCATGCTGCTCCACCCTGTGTTAGGACAGGAGCCATGCTGCTCCACCCTGTGTTAGGACAGGAGCCATGCTGCTCCACCCTGTGTTAGGACAGGTGCCATGCTGCTCCACCCTGTGTTAGGACAGGAGCCATGCTGCTCCACCCTGTGTTAGGACAGGTGCCATGCTGCTCCACCCTGTGTTAGGACAGGTGCCATGCTGCTCCACCCTGTGTTAGGACAGGAGCCATGCTGCTCCACCCTGTGTTAGGACAGGAGCCATGCTGCTCCACCCTGTGTTAGGACAGGAGCCATGCTGCTCCACCCTGTATTAGGACAGGTGCCATGCTGCTCCACCCTGTGTTAGGACAGGAGCCATGCTGCTCCACCCTGTGTTAGGACAGGTGCCATGCTGCTCCACCCTGTGTTAGGACAGGTGCCATGCTGCTCCACCCTGTGTTAGGACAGGTGCCATGCTGCTCCACCCTGTGTTAGGACAGGTGTCATGCTGCTCCACCCTGTGTTAGGACAGGTGCCATGCTGCTCCACCCTGTGTTAGGACAGGTGCCATGCTGCTCCACCCTGTGTTAGGACAGGTGCCATGCTGCTCCACCCTGTGTTAGGACAGGTGCCATGCTGCTCCACCCTGTGTTAGGACAGGTGCCATGCTGCTCCACCCTGTGTTAGGACCAGTGCCATGCTGCTCCACCCTGTGTTAGGACAGGTGCCATGCTGCTCCACCCTGTGTTAGGACAGGTGCCATGCTGCTCCACCCTGTGTTAGGACAGGTGCCATGCTGCTCCACCCTGTGTTAGGACAGGTGCCATGCTGCTCCACCCTGTGTTAGGACAGGAGCCATGCTGCTCCACCCTGTGTTAGGACATGTGCCATGCTGTTCCACCCTGTGTTAGGACAGGTGCAATGCTGCTCCACCCTGTGTTAGGACCGATGCCATGCTGCTCCACCCTGTGTTAGGACAGGTGCCATGCTGCTCCACCCTGTGTTAGGACAGGTGCCATGCTGCTCCACCCTGTGTTAGGACCGGTGCCATGCTGCTCCACCCTGTGTTAGGACAGGTGCCATGCTGCTCCACCCTGTGTTAGGACAGGTGCCATGCTGCTCCACCCTGTGTTAGGACAGGTGCCATGCTGCTCCACCCTGTGTTAGGACCGGTGCCATGCTGCTCCACCCTGTGTTAGGACCGGTGCCATGCTGCTCCACCTTGTGTTAGGACAGGTGCCATGCTGCTCCACCCTGTGTTAGGACAGGAGCCATGCTGCTCCACCCTGTGTTAGGACAGGAGCCATGCTGCTCCACCCTGTGTTAGGACAGGTGCCATGCTGCTCCACCCTGTGTTAGGACAGGAGCCATGCTGCTCCACCCTGTGTTAGGACAGGAGCCATGCTGCTCCACCCTGTGTTAGGACAGGTGCCATGCTGCTCCACCCTGTGTTAGGACAGGAGCCATGCTACTCCACCCTGTGTTAGGACAGGTGCCATGCTGCTCCACCCTGTGTTAGGACAGTAGCCATGCTGCTCCACCCTGTGTTAGGACAGGATCCATGCTGCTCCACCCTGTGTTAGGACAGGAGCCATGCTACTCCACCCTGTGTTAGGACAGGTGCCATGCTGCTCCACCCTGTGTTAGGACCGGTGCCATGCTGCTTCACCCTGTGTTAGGATAGGTGCCATGCTGCTCCACCGTGTGTTAGGACCGGTGCCATGCTGCTCCACCCTGTTAGGACCGGTGCCATGCTGTTCCACCCTGTGTTAGGACAGGTGCCATGCTGCTCCACCCTGTGTTAGGACAGGTGCCATGCTGCTCCACCCTGTGTTAGGACCGGTGCCATGCTGCTCCACCCTGTGTTAGGACAGGTGCCATGCTGCTCCACCCTGTGTTAGGACAGGTGCCATGCTGCTCCACCCTGTGTTAGGACAGGTGCCATGCTGCTCCACCCTGTGTTAGGACCGGTGCCATGCTGCTCCACCCTGTGTTAGGACCTGTGCCATGCTGCTTCACCCTGTGTTAGGACAGGTGCCATGCTGCTCCACCCTGTGTTAGGACAGGTGCCATGCTGCTCCACCCTGTGTTAGGACAGGTGCCATGCTGCTCCACCCTGTGTTAGGACAGGTGCCATGCTGCTCCACCCTGTGTTAGGACCAGTGCCATGCTGCTCCACCCTGTGTTAGGACAGGTGCCAGACTGCTCCACCCTGTGTTAGGACAGGTGCCATGCTGCTCCACCCTGTGTTAGGACAGGTGCCATGCTGCTCCACCCTGTGTTAGGACAGGTGCCATGCTGCTCCACCCTGTGTTAGGACAGGAGCCATGCTGCTCCACCCTGTGTTAGGACATGTGCCATGCTGTTCCACCCTGTGTTAGGACAGGTGCCATGCTGCTCCACCCTGTGTTAGGACCGATGCCATGCTGCTCCACCCTGTGTTAGGACAGGTGCCATGCTGCTCCACCCTGTGTTAGGACAGGTGCCATGCTGCTCCACCCTGTGTTAGGACCGGTGCCATGCTGCTCCACCCTGTGTTAGGACAGGTGCCATGCTGCTCCACCCTGTGTTAGGACAGGTGCCATGCTGCTCCACCCTGTGTTAGGACAGGTGCCATGCTGCTCCACCCTGTGTTAGGACCGGTGCCATGCTGCTCCACCCTGTGTTAGGACCGGTGCCATGCTGCTCCACCTTGTGTTAGGACAGGTGCCATGCTGCTCCACCCTGTGTTAGGACAGGAGCCATGCTGCTCCACCCTGTGTTAGGACAGGAGCCATGCTGCTCCACCCTGTGTTAGGACAGGAGCCATGCTGCTCCACCCTGTGTTAGGACAGGTGCCATGCTGCTCCACCCTGTGTTAGGACAGGAGCCATGCTGCTCCACCCTGTGTTAGGACAGGTGCCATGCTGCTCCACCCTGTGTTAGGACAGGAGCCATGCTACTCCACCCTGTGTTAGGACAGGTGCCATGCTGCTCCACCCTGTGTTAGGACAGTAGCCATGCTGCTCCACCCTGTGTTAGGACAGGATCCATGCTGCTCCACCCTGTGTTAGGACAGGAGCCATGCTACTCCACCCTGTGTTAGGACAGGTGCCATGCTGCTCCACCCTGTGTTAGGACCGGTGCCATGCTGCTTCACCCTGTGTTAGGATAGGTGCCATGCTGCTCCACCGTGTGTTAGGACCGGTGCCATGCTGCTCCACCCTGTTAGGACCGGTGCCATGCTGTTCCACCCTGTGTTAGGACAGGTGCCATGCTGCTCCACCCTGTGTTAGGACAGGTGCCATGCTGCTCCACCCTGTGTTAGGACCGGTGCCATGCTGCTCCACCCTGTGTTAGGACAGGTGCCATGCTGCTCCACCCTGTGTTAGGACAGGTGCCATGCTGCTCCACCCTGTGTTAGGACAGGTGCCATGCTGCTCCACCCTGTGTTAGGACCGGTGCCATGCTGCTCCACCCTGTGTTAGGACCTGTGCCATGCTGCTTCACCCTGTGTTAGGACAGGTGCCATGCTGCTCCACCCTGTGTTAGGACAGGTGCCATGCTGCTCCACCCTGTGTTAAGACAGGAGCCATGCTGCTCCACCCTGTGTTAGGACAGGTGCCATGCTGCTCCACCCTGTGTTGGGACAGGTGCCATGCTGCTCCACCCTGTGTTGGGACAGGTGCCATGCTGCTCCACCCTGTGTTGGGACAGGTGCCATGCTGCTCCACCCTGTGTTAGGACAGGTGCCATGCTGCTCCACCCTGTGTTGGGACAGGTGCCATGCTGCTCCACCCTGTTTTGGGACAGGTACCATGCTGCTTCACCCTGTGTTAGGACCGGTGCCATGCTGCTCCTCCCTGTGTTAGGACAGGTGCCATGCTGCTCCACCCTGTGTTAGGACAGGTGCCATGCTGCTCCACCCTGTTAGGACAGGTGTCATGCTGCTCCACCCTGTGTTGGGACAGGTGCCATGCTGCTCCACCCTGTGTTGGGACAGGAGCCATGCTGCTCCACCCTGTGTTGGGACATGTGCCATGCTGCTCCACCCTGTGTTGGGACAGGTGCCATGCTGCTCCACCCTGTGTTAGGACAGGTGCCATGCTGCTCCCCCTGTGTTAGGACAGGTGCCATGCTGCTCCACCCTGTGTTAGGACAGGTGCCATGCTGCTCCACCCTGTGTTAGGACAGGTGCCATGCTGCTCCACCCTGTGTTAGGACAGGTGCCATGCTGCTCCACCCTGTGTTAGGACAGGTGCCATGCTGCTCCACCCTGTGTTAGGACAGGGGCCATGCTGCTCCACCCTGTGTTGGGACAGGTGCCATGCTGCTCCACCCTGTGTTGGGACAGGTGCCATGCTGCTCCACCCTGTTAGGACAGGTGCCATGCTGCTCCACCCTGTGTTGGGACAGGTACCATGCTGCTCCACCCTGTGTTAGGACCGGTGCCATGCTGCTCCTCCCTGTGTTAGGACAGGTGCCATGCTGCTCCACCCTGTGTTAGGACAGGTGCCATGCTGCTCCACCCTGTTAGGACAGGTGCCATGCTGCTCCACCCTGTGTTGGGACAGGTGCCATGCTGCTCCACCCTGTGTTGGGACAGGTGCCATGCTGCTCCACCCTGTGTTAGGACAGGTGCCATGCTGCTCCACCCTGTGTTGTGACAGGTGCCATGCTGCTCCACCCTGTGTTGGGACAGGTGCCATGCTGCTCCACCCTGTGTTAGGACAGGAGCCATGCTGCTCCACCCTGTGTTAGGACAGGTGCCATGCTGCTCCACCCTGTGTTGGGACAGGTGCCATGCTGCTCCACCCTGTGTTAGGACCGGTGCCATGCTGCTCCACCCTGTGTTGGGACAGGTGCCATGCTGCTCCACCCTGTGTTAGGACAGGTGCCATACTGATACACCCTATGGGTTGATACAGGTGTAGTACTGATCCACCCTGTGTTGGCACAGGTGCCTTATTGATCCACCCTGTGGGTTGACACAGGTGTAGTACTGATCCACCCAGTGTATTGGCAATTTAATCCGCCACAAATGGATCAAATGAAGATCCAGAGATCTGCCATATGAATACTCAAACTTTCCCATTTAGAAAGTATAAATAGTATAAATACACTGATTTATACGATAACCAATTACAATATACTGACTGTTAAGGTGTTGCTCAAGGAATTCTGTGGTCTCTCACACAGCTGAGTGGATCAGCATCCTATTTTGTTAAGCAAACCACAGAACGGGTCGGGTCTGAACCCATGGCGAGTGAGTCGTAGAACTGCAGGGCAGTTACAGTCTTCTTACTCAACATTGCACGCACCGGTATGACTTACTCATTTTTTAGCTGTTTAGAGTGACATCTAAACTGTTGTATCTGTACCTGTGCACGATTTCGGGTGTCACCGCCCCTGGGGGCTGGTCCCAGACCAGGCCTCCAGGTTGCTGGTCTGATCGTCAAGAGCTGTTGGTGCTAGCCACATGCGGTCTGGCGTCTGCACCACAGCCTGACTCTAGCAGCTAGTCAAGTCCTTCTTAAAGATAGCCAGAGTCTGTTGGTAATTTCTCTTATGTATGAACTGACGGGTCTTGAGTCTTGATCCCCTTACACTTATTGTCTCAGTGTGACCCTCTGCATCCTTGGATTTCAATGGAGGAATTTGTTACCAATTGCCAAGTCACTTGTTTTCGCAGGGAATGATTTCCGTGTGCAGATTGGGGACCAATCCCTCTAGGATTATCCAAGTAGGAATTATGATGCAACTTTCTCACCTACATTCTAGGATTTATGCAAAACCTGAAACAAATCGTTATCAGGTGATGATATAAAATGCCAACAGGCTGATAAGTCACATGTACAACAGTTGGGTATCATTATTGATGAAACGTTTCGCCTACCTACCTGGAGTCTACCTGGAGGGTATTCCGGGATCAATGCCCCCGCGGCCCGGTCCATGGCCAGGCCTGGTGGATCAGGGCCTAATAAACCAGGCTGTTACTGTTGGCCGCATGTAGTCCAACGTACGAACCACAGCCCGGCTGATCCGGTACTGATTTTAGGTATCTATCCAGCTCTTGAAGACAACCAGGGATCTATTAATAATGCCCTTTATGGCTGGCGGGAGGCTGTTGAACAGTCTTGGGCCCCGGACGCTTATTGTGTTTTCTCTTAGTGTACCAGTGACGTCCCTACTTTTCACTGGGGGTATGTTGCATCGCCTGCCAAGTCTTGCTTTCGTAGGTAGTGATTTCTGTATGCAGATTAGGAACCAGTCCCTCCAGGATCTTCCAAGTGTAGATTATGATATATCTCTCGCCTGCGCTCCAGTGAGTACAAGTCAAGTGCTTCCAGGCGCTCCCAGTAGTTAAGGTGTTTGATGGAACTTATATGTGCAGTAAAGGTTCTCTGTACACTCTCCAGATCTGCAATTTCACCTGCCTTAAATGGAGATGTTAATGTACAGCAGTATTCCAGCCTAGAGAGAACGAGAGATTTAAAAAGGATCATCAGTGGCTTAGTATCTCTTGTCTTGAATGTTCTCATTATCCATCCTATCAGTTTCCTCGCAAATGTGATAGTGGCACTGTTGTGATCCTTGAAGGTGAGATCCTCAGACATTACCACACCCAGGTCCTTCACATTACTTTTCCGCTCTATTGTGTGATTGGAGTTTGTAGTATACTCAGTCCTAGTTATTATTTCCTCCAGTTCTCCATAACGGAGTAGTTGGAATTTGTCTTCATTGAACATCATATTGTTCTCTGTTGCCCATTGGAAAACTTAGTTTATATCTTGGAGATTTGCCGTGTCCTCAATGGATGACACTCATGCAGATCCTAGTATCGTCTGCAGAGGATGATCCGGTGCTATGGTTTACATCTCTGTCTGTGTCTGATATGACGATGAAACAGGATAGGGGCGAGTACTGTGCCTTGTGGAACAGAGCTCTTCACTATGGCAGCTTCCGATTCGACTCTGTTTACCACTACTCTTTGTGTTCGATTGGTTAGAAAGATGAAGATCCATCTGCCTACTTTGCCAGTTATCCCTTCAGCACGCATTTTGTGTGCTATTACACCATGATCGCACTTGTCAAAGGCTTTTGCAAAATCTGTGTATACTACATCTGCATTCTGTTTATTTTCCAGTGTATCCAAGACCGTATCATAGTGGTCCAGTAGTTACGAGAGGCAGGAGCGACCTGCTCTGAACCCATGTTGTCCTGGATTGTGCAATTGTTTGGAGTCCAAGTGGTTTGAAATCCTGGTTCTTAGAACTCTTTCCAAGATTTTTTATGTGGAACGTTAAAGCTATTGGTCTATAGTTCTTAGTTATTGCTTTGCTGCCACCTTTATGGAGTAGGGCTATAGCCGTTATTTTTAGTGACTGTGGAATCTCACCTGTGTCTATGCTTCTTCTCCTTAGCATACTTAGGGCCCACTAGAGGGGTTTCTTGCAGTTCTTAATGAATACAGAGTTCCACGAGTCTGGGCCTGAGGCTGAGTGCATGGGCATGTTAATGGTTTTCTCAAAGTCTGGTGGATTTAGGGTCACGTCAGAAATTTGGCATACATTGACAGTGTTTCGATTCTCATTATGATAAAATTATATGGATTGTCAATCATTAGACTAATTAGTGACTCGCTGAACACAATCATATTGAGATTTCAGTATCTCACTCATTTCTTTGTCATCATCTGTGTAGGATCCATCTTGTCTGAGCAGGGGTCCTATATTATATGCGATTTTTGCCTTGTTTTGGGTATATAAAAGAAATATTTCGAATTTATTTCAATTTCACTAATTACTTTTAGCTCCTCTTGTCTCTCCTGGACCCTGTATGAGCCCTTTAACTTAAGCTCAGTATTTTCCTCTTCCCTGGTTAGCGGTTCCTTCCTTGTTTCAGATAATCTGGCATTCTTGAGGAGCTCAGTGATTTTTCGCCTTCTCCTGTAGAGGGAGCATCTCTCTCTCTCCAGTTTACTTCTTCTCTTCTTTTTCTTAGGAGAATACGCCTTAAACATACTTCAGCTACCAGAAAGCTGATCTTTTCAAGGCACTGGTTAGGGTCCATATTATTTAAGATATCTTCCCAACATGTTTCATGTAGGACATAGTTTACCTGGTCTTAGTTGATGATCTTGTTGTAGTTGAATTTGGTGAAGGTACCCTCAGAGTTGTATGCGTTTTGCTGATCAGAACACTTGTACATGTAAGTCTGGACTTCGATTAGATTGTGATCACAATGGGTTGTTTTTGATATTATGTTTCTTACCAGGTCCTCATTATTTGTGAAAATAAGGTCGTGTGTTCTCCACTTTTGTTGGCTCCACTATCTTCTGACTTATGGTGTGATTATCGCATAAATTCAGCAGCTCGTGTGTGTGTGTGTGACTGTTCATCTGAGCTGCCTCCAGGGATTATTTCTGCTATAACATTATTTGCTACATTCTTCCATTTTGTATGTCTTAGATTGAAGTCACCAAGCAGCAAGATGTTTGAGGATGGAGCTGGAAGGTTTTCCAGACAGTAGTCAATTTTCGATAGCTGTTCCTTGAACTGTTGGGAAGTTGCATCTGGAGGCTTATATACAAGTACAATGACTAAGTTTTGCTTCTCGATTTTTATTGTTAGAACTTCAGCTACATCATTTGTGGTGTTCAGTATTTCTGTGCAAATGAGCGACTCTTTGACATACGTGGTAGGCTTCCTCAGTCAAGTAATGATGAAGTCTACCGCGTAGATGAAATGTTTTAACAATACAGATTCCCACTTGTTGTAGATGTGCGTTTTCAGATGACCAGGGAATAACATTATCAACGGGATTAGTGGTGGTAGTGGGTTGTGGTGGTGGTAGTGGGTGTTGGTGGTGGTAGCAGGTGGTGGCAGTGGGTAGTGGTGATGGTAGTAGTGGTGGTGGTAGTTGTGGTGGTGGTGGTAGTTGTGGTGGTGGTGGTAGTGGTAGTAGTAGTGGTGGTGGTGGTAGTAGTAGTGGTGGTGGTAGTAGTAGTGGTGGAGGTGGTAGTAGTAGTGGTGGTGGTAGTAGTGGTGGTGGTAGTAGTGGTGGTGAAAGTAGTAGTGGTGATAGTAGTAGTGGTGGTGGTGGTGATTCTAGTGGGCGGTTGTGATAGTAGTGGTAGTGATAGTGGTAGTAGTGGTGGTGGGTGGTAGTAATGGTGGTGGGTGGTGGTTTATTCGTCAGGAAACACAACACGTGTCTCCGGATCTTAGATGCTGATACGGTAACTGAGTCAGCATCCGCTGGCACATCCCAGCAAGGTTCCCTCCCCATATTTAAGAAAGAAAATAACGGATATCCACACGGTAAATTCTTACGCTGGTGTTGCTACAACAACGGCTTGAGTACATACAAATTAGACTTACTGAATCACACGTCCATTTCAGTGACCCCTGCGTGTCATCTCTCAGCCGTGAGATGGAGCCAGCCGTTATTGTAATGTATTTAGGAGTCCTGTCGTGCAGGAAGGTGCTTATTCCAACACTTACACCAGGACACTGAAGCTTCATAAAGGTTCCCAGACTTCACCTATAGACGTGATAAAGCTTTTAGTGTGTCCTTCATCCTTGTGTATATCCCTCTACTGCAGTATTTAACTGCATATTTATTTCTCCTTCCTGTATCCTATTTTTTTCTTTTATTCGTATGTTATTGTCTTTGTTGCCTTACTGTTATTCTCTGTTAGGTTCTTTGTGTTCTGTCTTTCGTCGTTTCTTCTCTTGTTCTTATTCACGCCTCCTCCATTCTTCTGTTTTTCTCTTCCTCCCACCTGATCTTGCTTTTCCTCTTCCCCTCCTGCTTCTCCTCTTTCCCCTTCCCCCTCCCTCACTCTCTTTTCCTCTGTTTGTCTGCTACTCTCTTCTCTGCTGCTCTCTCTCTCTCACTCTGATTCTCTCACTCTGATTCTCTCTCTCTCTCTCTCTCTCTCTCTCTCTCTCTCTCTCTCTCTCTCTCTCTCTCTCTCTCTCTCTCTCCGTCTCTATTTCTCTCATTCTCTCCCCTCCTCCTGTTTCTCCTTGCTGCTGTTATGTGTACCGCCGCCACCTACCTGTTTGACTTAAGCCCTCTGGTCTAACTTTGCTAACTCTGTCCCGATACTTTTCCTGCTGGAGACACACCTTTTATGTGTAGGCAAACATGAGTGGCCAGACTCCAAACAGTGAAGAAACTAAATTTACCAAAACAGAAGTGGCAGACCAAACACAAAACAATGGACAAAGTTGAAATATCAAGAAGAAATGTAAGTGGAAAATGACAAGGAATAACTACGTGTGAAGTGGTCCTTTGTTCTCTCTTATTTCTCTTACGCCAGGGTAGCTACTGCAATGTGTTGAACATTACCCATATATTTATGAACTACTGTTACTAGTAGTAGTAGTAGCAGCAGTAATTATTATTAGTAGTTAGAAATTACTAGTAGTTAGAAGTTAGTAGTAGTTAGAAACTAGTAGTAGTAATTAGTAGCAGTTAGTAATGGCAGCAGTAGTTATTAGTAGCAGTTATTAATAGCAGTAGCAGCTAGTAACAGTAGTAGTACTTAGTAGTAGTAGTAGCTGCACTTAGTAGTTGTAGCTATAGTGATAGTAGTGGTAATATTTGTAGTAGTAGTAGTAATAACTGTAATAGCAGTAATGTATTAGTAGTAGTTGTAGCAATAATAGTTACAGAGCACTTTGACAGTGTAGGTCACTCAGCCCCGCTACCATTAAAATATTATTACCAACCCCCCTCCCTCTTCCTCTACACACACACAACAGTACAAGCTATAAGCGTATCGGCAGTCATCCACACCTCGATCTGACATCATCACCATCACGATGCTTGCCCATCGTGTAAAGATCAAACCTACCAGTGGAGTAATCAGTGACGCTACAAAGCTTTCTCCTGCTGCCGCTGTAAAGACCTGCCTGCAGGTTAAATTTGCAGCTATCCACTCGCTGAAAGACTCCTTCATTGTTGTCTGTAGTGACGATCATGAAGCTTCTAAATTGATGGACAACACCTCTTTGAAGACTCTCAGCGACCGACAGTTCACCGTCTCTCCTTCATCTTTCCTGCTGGCGAAACGTTCTGTTTTCGTCAAACGGTTGGACAAGCTAATCACTTCCCTATTGACTGTGGACCTTAAGACTTCTATCGAGGAGCAAAATACTTGGGCCTCGATTGATAACATCACTAAAATTCCAAACGCTTCTACAATGATCAAGCTCACCTTCTCCAACATCGACATGGCCTAGCCATCTCTTACTTTCACATCCATCCCAGACACATCGAGCCAGAGCGTTTTACTCACGTCTCCCCATGCTGGACTTGCTGTTCGTACCACCACTCGACATCTGACTGTCCCCTGAAAGGAAAGAAGTACCGTACCAACTGTGGAAAGGACGGCCATAACTCCACAGAATGTTCAACCACCATTACTACTCCTACCTTCCTCAACTGCAAGCAAAATGTCCTCAACGAAAAGAAGTGCTCTCCCAGAAGATAAAAGAAGAAGAGAAGAACAACCAGAAATCACCGACATTCGCCGCCATCACTAAACTGCATATGGATACCAAGAAAATCTTACAAGCAACACCACAACCCTCTCCACACAGCACTTCTGTCTCCACTTCCTGAAGCGGCTCCTTCAAAAGTGTTGTATTGTATGTTGTACGCTCATCTAGTCAATGCAGCCAGCCCTGGCACATACAACGCCTCCATCAATGAAATCTTTCGTCTCAACAATATGCCAACCTTTACATTTCCTGACTCTCCACCATCAGCTGGCATCATCAAAATTCTTCCAAACATCAACTTCACTACTCCAGCCGACCTGTCTCCTTCCCAAGCAGATGTCACAACCTCCCGTACCACCGCTCTAGCTACTTGGAGCACTGCTTGGAGCACTACTTGTACTGGTTGCTACACAACCAGTACACCTCTCGACTGATGCTGCCGACCCTCATTCACCTGCTAGTACCAAGACAGACTCATCAAATGAATACATGTTTGAAGAAGATATCGACAACTTCACTACACCAACTTGGGACAATCTAACATTTTACACTGCACCATCAAATGTCGACACCATGACCTGCACTGAACTCTACAAAGCCCTCGGCGCAGGTACTGTCAAGTTCTGCGAACAACCTCATCACTTCACTCTCACCCAAGTTCTGGAATTCCTCAAGCCTCTTCGTTTCACCTTTGGAAACAAAACAAATCTTTACAACCTCTCTAGAAGCAACTTCAAGAGATTTGAGAATAGATCTCCTACTAACCTGCCACCCTAATTACGTCAAACACCACCACCAGTATGCTACCCTCTGATGTTTTCCCCTGCCTGCTTCGTCCTGCGACTAACCTGCTGTTACAAGACCAAGGTAACTGAGCCTGCTACTCCTGTTCTCCAGTCTGTCCCACGATCGCCTTAGCTGCTGGGTCAAGCCCTGGCTCTTTTTCTACAACTAAGAACACTCCTCTCCAGCGCTATTCTTCGTCTGTCACGTCTTCCCCGCTCATCCCATTGGGATCTTACCTGCACTTGTTCGTTCGTTCGCTATAAGCAAGTATAACAGGCTCAGTACAGAACAACCATGCCTATTTAAATGCTTAATGTTTGCAGAGTGGTCTTCCGACCCATGATATTAAAGGAACTATTGTGCTGATAGTGTTTTCAGCTGGTCACCAAGGTTCCAATAAATTTGGGAAAGAGTATAGATCTCTCACGCCCAAGTATTTACCGAAGTCTTTTAAGCGTGTATAAAATGTTCAGATTTTGATTTGAGTGGGCGAGCCTATTAATGTTCCTATAACCTTCCACCAAAATGCACAGAAAAGAATAATGTTGTGTGGGTTAAATTTCCCATGTTCAAAATTCACTTAAGCCTTATCTCCCTGAAAGATTTAAATACGTTTTTCCTAGGTTAACATTTGACCCAAGTCTTCCAGGGTAATGTTGCTATGTCTTGACGGGGCCTGGACCAAGGTCGGGCTCCCGGAGTAGAAAAACACTAGACACGGAATACGAGGTTTATCAAAAGTAAAGGTAATAAAATGCTAGTCTAGAATGTGTGTCTCTCTGTGTGTGTGAGAGAGATAGAGAGAGAGAGAGAGAGAATATAACTTCTTGTCACGGCAGTACTATGACTGCGATATTGATGACCACCTTATGACTTTCGTGGTACTGACTGATGATCACCTTATGACCTTCATGGTACTGGTGACCACCTCATGACCATCATGGTACTGATAATCACCTTATGACCTTCATTATATTGATGATAACCTAATGACTTTCATGGTACTGACCACCTCATGACTTTCATAGTACTGAATGATGACCACTTCATGACCATCATAGTACTGATGGCCACCTCAAAACCTTCATGGTACCGACGATCACCTCATTACCTTTATGGTACTGACTGATCATCACTCCATGACCTTTATGGTACTGATGGCCACCTCATGACCATCATGGTACTGATGCCCACCTCATGACCATCATGGTACTGATGCCCACCTCATGACCTTCATAGTACTGACTGATGATCACCTCATGACCTTCGTGGTACTGACTGATGATCACCTCATGACCTTCGTGGTACTGACTGATGATCACCTCATGACCTTCGTGGTACTGACTGATGATCACCTCATGACCTTCGTGGTACTGACTGATGATCACCTCATGACCTTGATTGTACTGACTATGCATCTCTGTGGAAGTTTATTCAAGTATTCAACCGTATCGTTTATTTTCAGTAATGTTTTCCAAGTTTACAGGTGTTTGTGTATACTCAAAGTGGTTTACTGTTTATTAGAATAACCACTGGCAACATTACACCCGGTTCTTCTAGTTCCGCTTGTTTTCGTGTATTGTATTTGGTGTTTGTATTGCTTTGAATTGTTATTGTCTGTCATGAGAGGTATTAGTGTTGTTTGAATTGTTGTCTGTCATCAGAGGTATTAGTGTTGTTTGAATTGTTATTGTTTGTCAAGAGAGGTATTAGTGTTGTTTGGAATTGTTATTGTCTGTCAAGAGAGGTATTAGTGTTGTTTGAATTGTTACTGTCATCAGAGGTATTAGTGTTTGAATTGTTATTGTTTGTCAAGAGAGGTATTAGTGTTGTTTGGAATTGTTATTATCTGTCAAGAGAGGTATTATTGTTGTTTGGAATTGTTATTGTCTGTCAACAGAGCTATTAGTGTTTGAATTGTTATTGTCTGTCAACAGAGGTATTAGTTTTGCTTGAATTGTTATTGTCTGTCAACAGAGCTATTAGTGTTTGAATTGTTATTGTCTGTCAACAGAGGTATTAGTTTTGCTTGAATTGTTATTGTCTGTCAACAGAGGTATTAGTGTTGTTTGGAATTGTTATTGTCTGTCAACAGAGCTATTAGTGTTTGAATTGTTATTGTCTGTCAACAGAGGTATTAGTGTTGTTTGAATTGTTATTGTCTGTCAACAGAGCTATTAGTGTTGTTTGAATTATTGTCTGTCAACAGAGGTATTAGTGTTGTTTGGAATTGTTATTGTCTGTCATAAGAGGACCTAAACTTGGTGTTCAGTCTGTTATGTTGATGGAAATGTTTTAGTAAACATTTGGTAGATAATAGGGACAAGTTGTGGTTAATTACGCGTCAACACTTTATTTTTAATTTAAGGAAACGTTTCAGTCTTGAGACTGAACAGGGTCAAAGGACTGAAAAGTTTCAGGATTGAACAAGGTCCCAGGACTGAAACATTTCAGTCGGGACTGAACAAGGTCCCAGGACCGAAACGTTTCCTTATTAATATGACCTAAGTGTTGGTTCACGAGTCTTTAATCACACTGATCATTTCCTTCCCTCTTCCCTCTTTATCAACCCTTCCTACCATCCCCCTCAATCGTTCAGCATCACACTTTTGTTATTTCCTCTTTCATTATCGGAGTCCATTGTTTCACAGTTCTCCACCCCCCTCCCCCTCCCTCCCTCATCGTTTTCTTCTTCCTTCTCTTTATGTATCGTTCACATACAAATTTTCCTTCAGAGAGACGCATCCAGTTCTTTTGTTGTTATTAGCAATTTAGTCTGTAGCGTCACCTCCCCTCCCCTTCCACCAATTATACGCCCCCACCCCTCCACCTTCTCTCCTATCCCACCCCCTCCATCCTCACCTATTACATTGCTATTTTTGCTGGTTCCTCTTTGCACTTCCTGCCAACCAGATTCTTCTATGCTAATTTACACTTCCTTCAGTTGCTTTTTCCATGTCCCTTTAATTTTGTTTCCTCATTTCATTCTTTTTCATTCATTATTGCATCCTACTTACTTTCTCCCTCATTTCTCTCATGTTTTCCCTTACTTCAATTATGAACTCTTCTCTCCCTGTGTCTGTGTGTCTGTCTCTCTTTGTGTCTCTATCTGTCTCTGTGTCTGTGACTATGTCTGTACTCACCTATTTGTGGTTGCACGGGTCGAGACATAGCCCCTCGCCCCGCTTCTTCATTGATTGCTACTAGGGCGCCTCTATCCCTGTTCCATGAGCTTTATCATACCTCGTCTTAAAACTATGTATGGTTCCTGCCTCCACTACGTCACTTGCCAGAATATTTCACTTCCTGATATCTCTATGACTAAAGAAACACTTCCTAACATCTCTTTGACTCACCTGAGTATTCAACTTTCTATTGTGACCCCTTGTTTCTGTGTTCCATCTCTGGAACATCCTGTCTCTGTCTACATTATCTATTCCTCTCAGTATTTTCTATGTCGTTATCATGTCTCCCCTAACCCTTCTGTCTTCCAGTGTCGTAAGTGCAAACCTTTGCACTTACTCTAGTTTCTTGACGTGCTTGACCAGGTGTGGATTCCAGATTGGTGCTGCATACTCCAGTATGAATCTGACGTACACGGTGTACAGAGTCTTGAACGATTCCTTACTGAGGTATCGGAACGCTATTCTCAGGTTTGCCAGGCGCCCGTATACTGCAGCAGTTATCTGGTTGAGGTGCGCTTCAGGAGATGTGCTAGGTATTATACTCACCCCAAGATCTTTTTCCTTGAGTGAGGTTTGCAGCCTTTGGCCACCTAGCCTATACTCTGTCTGCATTCTTCTTTGCCTTTCCCCGAGCTTCATGACTTTGCATTTGGTGGGGTTAAATTCGAGGAGCCAGTTGCTGGACCACACGTCCAGCCTGTCCAGGTCTCTTTGTAGTTCTGCCTGATCCTCATCTGATTTAATTCTCCTCATCATCTACAAACAGGGACACTTCTGAGTCATACCCTTCCAGGATGGATGCTAAGGCACAAGCTGGGAACACCTCAGAGTACTTGCAGTGTTGTACTTAAATAGTGTGCAATACCGACAAGATGAAGAATTAGACACATGCAACATCTGGATATTTTTATTTGTAGACGTTTCGCCATCCAGTGGCTTTATCAATATAATACAAGGAGATAATGGGAAGACTGTATAACTATATACAAAAGCTGAGGTAATCAGTCCTTGGTGTTGGTGAAGAGCACCGTAGTGTTGAGGAACTAGATTCTTCAACACTACGGTGCTCTTCACCTTCAAAGATATGGAAAAATAATAAAATAACAATACCCATGCTGAAACAATGCACAGATAACCTGCTCATAGGAGAATGAAACTTATGACGACGTTTCGGTCGACTTGGACCATTCATTAATTAATGGTACAAGTTGGACCGAAACGGAGTCGTAAGTTTCATTCTCCTAAGTGCGGGTCATTTGTGTCAAGTTATGGAAGTGTAAAACAAAAAGTGAAAAGGAGCCACAACAAAGGAACACTATCACATCCGTAGCCCGAGGCTTCTCAACCTGCTACCAGCAGATATCACAAATACTGCCAGGACAAGTGTACAACTTTTCAAGAGGATAGTGCCCCTCTGCCGCTGGGAAGTACCATATCTACCAGGTTGTGATGGCTGTGTGAGCCAGCGCGCTGCCAGCAGCAACAACTTGAATGAACAGGAAATCAGCAAGGAAGACTGGCACTGTGGCTATGTGAGTAGAACAACTCTTTATACCAGTCACATATAACCCAAATTACTTTCTGGATCAAGTACAATGTTATTTAATGTGGAAGTGGAAGTTCTAATGCCCTACAGAGAAGCAATAAATTTGTAAGTGTTTAGTAACGACTGGATTCTTGGCCCCCTTTTTCCGTATGTATAGTCACTGAGGTTAGGCTAAGTTAGGTTTGTCAGGAAACAGGACAAGTGTTTCCTGAGGTTAGGCTAAGTTAGGTTTGTCAGGAAACAGGACAAGTGTTTCCTGAGGTTAGGCTAAATTAGGTTTGTCAGGAATCAGGACAAGTGTTTCCTGAGGTTAGGCTAAGTTAGGTTTGTCAGGAAACAGGACAAGTGTTTCCTGAGGTTAGGCTTAATTAGGTTTGTCAGGAAACAGAACAAGTGTTTCCTGAGGTTAGGCTAAATTAGGTTTGTCAGGAAACAGGACAAGTGTTTCCTAAGATTAGGCTAAGTTAGGTTTGTCAGGAAACAGGACAAGTGTTTCCTGAGGTTAGGCTAAGTTAGGTTTGTCAGGAAACAGGACAAGTGTTTCCTGAGGTTAGGCTAAGTTAGGTTTGTCAGGAAACAGGACAAGTGTTTCCTGAGGTTAGGCTAAGTTAGGTTTGTCAGGAAACAGGACAAGTGTTTCCTGAGGTTAGGCTAAGTTAGGTTTGTCAGGAAACAGGACAAGTGTTTCCTGATGTTAGGCTAAATTAGGTTTGTCAGGAAACAGGACAAGTGTTTCCTGACGCGGGTCTTAGTCATATGATGACCCGACAGTGGAGCTTTTGGTCATCTAATCTAGGCCTTCCACTGGAGTACCGGTCCACCATTTTAAAAATTAATGGGTATTACTATAACCATTCTTGGTATATTACTGAGACCATTGTAATGTGACTATGGGAAACACCCACCACCACCATGAACACCTAACATGGTATACATAAATGGTATCCAGTACCGACAAAGTGAAGAATTAGATACATGTGCAACATCTGGCTGAGGGACTGATTACCTCGTCTTTTGTATGTAGTTCTACAGTTTTCCCATTATGTTCTTAAATTTGTATTGATAAAGCCACTAGGTGGCGAAACGTCTATATATATAAAGATACCCAGATGTTGCACATGTATCTAATTCTTCATCTAACTGGTCTCCTGTCTCTCAGCGCAGCTTGTGGCATGCTGCTCTAGTTCGTATTTTTCTGAGGGTTCACGGTTAAATACTTCTAGGATTATTTATAAGTTTTATAATCGCCAAAAGTTTCTGCATATTATGATTCTTTTAATAGATGTGGTTATAATGATGTGAATGTTTATGTTCGTGTGTGGTAATGTGCGAGGGATTTTTAATGGAGTGTCCTTGGTAAATGGTATTTTATCACGCGTGTCAGAGCGTCTAAACCATTTACTTATGGAGCACTGAGTGGGTGAGCCCTTCAGGTTCTTCACACGTCCCACAACCCCCAATCCCCACACCTTCAGTACCTCCAATATAACCCCTTCGAAACCCCAATACGCTTCCTCTTCAACATCCCCACCGCCTTTCTTCTGACTTCCAAGCATCTTTCTCCAACACTAGCTCGTTTTCCCACCTACATTCATTTTCTTCCCCTCTTACACCCCCAACATCCCTTCCCTTTCCCACCTACATCCCAACATCCCTTCCCTTTCCCACCTACACCCCCACCTGTCTTTTTTTCTCTTTCAACCCTTTCGACCTTCACCAGCGACTTCCGCTCTCTGCCGACGCCTTCGACTCCCACAGGAAATCGACTTCATACAGTCAGACGAAGCTGTCTTGAGGACGAAGATAACGTTTCAAAACTCTCTGTTAGTAAATACAAAATGTTTTAGGTCGGTGGTGGCTGCTGAGAATCTGCATTTCCCACCGTGTCACTTCTGATGCCCCAGTATTGGGAGGTGCGGCGTCCCCATTATTGGGGGGTGCGACGCCCCCATTATTCCATCTTCTTGCTCCTGAACTTTCTTATCTGCGTATTTACCTGGCACAGAACTTAGATATTTTACGCCGCACAGCATCGTCTGTAACTGTTTCAGCTTAGTTTTCAGAAAGTTCGACCGTTTCTCAGCGGAATGGATAGTCAAACTCACTGAACACAAACATGAAGTCGACAAGAAAGCCACAAGATAACATACATAAATGTTTTGCTTTGAGAAATGCAAAAGCGCGTCAAAAATTAGAATCTTCAAGAATTAATGTTGATGCTTTAACTTAGCCAGATGCAAAAGTTACTGAAGATAAGACTGCTGTGACCTAAGATTCTCAGACCTCCAAGTAAATGTAATAAAATGCTATTAAGGCATGTAATAAAATGCTATTAAGGCACATGTGTAATAAAATGCTATTAAGGCATGTAATAAAATGCTATTAAGTGGAGTTGAAGGAAGTTGGACATAGTTTTTTTTAGGAATGAAGATAAACATGTGCAGATAAGTGAACAAGGAAAGACAGTACGAGGTTCTGTTTAAATAAATGACGAGGGTCTCTAAAAAGCAAGATATCTAGCTCTTAATATTCTGCCGCTCATCATTTAATTCTGCCTGATCATTCTTGTCAGTATTTATTTTGGTTATTCACTAAATTTAATTGATGAGCTGTTGATGTTAAAAGTATGTATTCCTATGCAAAATCCAAGCTAAGAACTACCTGTAGAATTGGACCACTACTGAGAGGAGACTCGTATACTGACGATGAACAGGAAATGAGTGAAGTCCTAAAAGAACAGTATAAGTTGGTGTTCAGCAACCCACTAAATGACAGCAAGGTAGAAAATGCAGAAATATTTTTCACTCCAGCAGAAAGCTGCACAGACCAACTAACTGACATTAGTACAAATCCCATAGATTTCGAAGAAAAGGACAACATGCCCACTCAGCACCTGGACCAGATTCATGGAATGCTCTATTTATAAAGAAGTGCAAAGTACAACTAGGACGACCACTCAGTATTTTTTGGAGAAAGCTTAGATCTAGGTGAAATACCGGAGGCCTTAAAGAGTGCAGACATAGCTCCTTTGCATGAGGGAGGTAGTAGAGCACTAGCTAAAAATTAAAGACCCGTAGCCCTAACTTCTCACATCATAAAAATCTTCGAAAGAGCGATGAGACGGCAGATTACAAATTTCATGGACCAGCATAACCCGAACCAGCATGGTTTTTGAGCAGGACTATCATGCCTATCACAGCTGCTGAACCATGACATAATTACGGAGGCACTGGAAGACGACCAAAACGCAGATGTGATTTACACAGATTTTGCAAAGGCGTTTACCAAATGCGATCATGGAGTGATAGCGCACAAAATGAAGGCCATGGGCATTACGGGGAAGGTAGGCAGATGGATTTTCGAGTTCCTAACACACAGAACACAAAAAGTAGTATTGAGCAGGGCAAGATCCAGCATCAGCAAGGTCCTGGCACCTCTGCTGTTTCTCATCCTCATTGCCGACATACATAAAAACACCCGGCACACTTTTGTATCAGCATTCGCAGGTGACACTAAAATAAGCATGAAAGTCAGTACGGTAGAGGACACTGAAAAATTACAGGAAGACATAAGCAGGGTTTACCAGTGGGCGGTGGAGAACATGACGTTCAATGGTGATAAGTTCCAGCTGCTAAGGTATGGAAAGAATGAAAAACTCAAAAGGAACACTGTATACAGAACTCAAGAGGATCACCAAATAGAACGAAAGGAACAAGTAAAAGACCTGGGAATAATTATGTCACGACAGCCAGGAAGATGACGGGGTGGGTATTGAGAACTTTCAAAACGAGGGAAATAATGCCGATGGTGACACTCTTCAAATCGCTAGTGCTCCCTCATTTAGAATATTGCTCAGTGCTGACGGCCCCGTTCATAGCAGGAGAAATATCAGAGCTGGAATAAATAGAGAGATCGTTTAAGGCTCACATTGAGCCAGTAAAGCACCAAAATTACTGGGATCACCTTCAAGTTTTGAACATGTACTCATTGGAGCGAAGGAGAGAAAGATACAGGCCCTCGAGTATTTTCCAGGTATATATATATACCTGAAAAGTACTCAAGGGCCTGGTCCCAAATCTGCACAATGCCATAACAACATACTGGAGTGAGATATATGGGTGGAAGTGCAAAATAAACCCAGTGAGGAGCAGGGATGCTGTGGGGACAACAAAGGAATACTCTGTCAACATCCGGGGTACCAGACTATTCAACATCTTACCAGAGGATATCAGAAACACGGTTGGAACAAGTGTAGAAACCTTCAAGAGGAAACTGGATAAGTATCTTCACCAGATGCCAGGTCAACCAGACTGTGATGGATATGTGGGGCAGCGGGCCTCCAGCAGCAACAGCCTGGTTGACCAGGAATCCAGCTAACAATTCTGTCGTTAAATTTGGCCAAGTCTACCATTATTAAGAATAAATTAACAGCTTTAGCGGACTCCAGAAGCAGAATTGTTGGATGTTGTTTTGCTAATTTATTCTGTTGGAGTTTTCCTATTTGCTGTTCACTGTGACCATGTAGAATTCTTTCACTAAACCCGTAGGGGTGATACAGCGCCCGAGGAATGGGTAACGATGAGGTTGGATCCAAGAGGACAGGTTTACTAAGTTGTTTGAAGCAACTTGCATCAGTATCAAAGAACCTTCCTTGAAGTTATGTTGTAAATGTTTAGATAAACGACATGTTGAAGAATGAGACACTTGTGCAACATTTGTTATTCTCTATTACAGAAACGTTTCGCCAGTCAATGGCTTCTTCAGTCCATTACAGAGAAGAGCGGTGGAAGATGAGAAGTTTAAGGTAATCAGTCCCTCAGCCTGGACTCCAGATTGAGGGACTGATTACTTCAAACTCTTCATTTTCTACCGTTCGTCTCTGTAATGGACTGAAGAAGCCACTGGCTGCCGAATGTTTCTCTAATAAAGATTTCGAAATGTTACACAAGTGTTTCATTATTCTTCCTTTACGAGTTCACTAGGTTTATCACAATAAAAACAGAGGTTTATCACAAAAACAGAGGTTTATCACAATAAAAACAGAGGTTTATCACAATAAAAACAGAGGTTTATCACAAAAACAGAGGTTTATCACAATAAAAACAGAGGTTTATCACAAAAACAGAGGTTTATCACAATAAAAAAACAGAGGTTTATCACAATAAAAAAACAGAGGTTTATCACAAAAACAGAGGTTTATCACAATAAAAACAGAGGTTTATCACAAAAACAGAGGTTTATCACAATAAAAAAACAGAGGTTTATCACAATAAAAAAACAGAGGTTTATCACAAAAACAGAGGTTTATCACAATAAAAACAGGTTTACCCAGCGAACTACTGACACTGACCAGTTCAAATTGTTCACTCCCACAGTAATTTTCTCAAGACATTTTCGAACGTATTTACTCTCGCAGTTTGTTCAGGTCACTAAAGTTGGTTAGGTTTAAAACCTATCGGCTAAATGACTACACGAGGTTCATTGCAGCTGGATGTAACTTGCTCTTCACCAGTCAAGCATACTTTAATATCTGAAAGTGGGATTAAAGTATACTAAGCATATATGTAGAGATATACACCTCTCAGTGTACGTATATTGGGGGGGAATATTACTTCATACACGTATATCTCTGAGCAGATGTAGACCCCATCCACCCTGGTGTTCCTACGACACTGCAGGTGGGAGGTGGTGTTGCTACGACACTGCAGGTGGGAGGTGATGTTGATACTACACTGTAGGTGAGAGGTGGTGTTGCTACGACACTGCAGGTGGGAGGTGATGTTGATACTACACTGTAGGTGGGAGGTGGTGTTGCTACGACACTGCAGGTGGGAGGTGATGTTGATACTACACTCTAGGTGGGAGGTGGTGTTGCTAGGACACTGGAGGTGGTGTTACTACGACACTGTAGGTGGGAGGTGATGCTGATACGACACTGCAGGTGGGAGGTGGTGTTGCTACGACACTACAGGTGGGAGGTGGTGTTGCTACTACACTGTAGGTGGGAGGTGGTGTTGCTACGACACTGGAGGTGGGAGGTGGTGTTACTACGACACTGCAGGTGGGAGGTGATGTTGATACGACACTGCAGGTGGGAGGTGATGTTGATACGACACTGCAGGTGGGAGGTGGTGTTGCTACGACACTGGAGGTGGGAGGTGGTGTTACTACGACACTGCAGGTGGGAGGTGATGTTGATACGACACTGGAGGTGGGAGGTGATGATACTACACTGTAGGTGGGAGGTGGTGTTGCTACGACACTGGAGGTGGGAGGTGGTGTTGCTACGACACTGGAGGTGGGAGGTGGTGTTGCTACGACACTGGAGGTGGGAGGTGGTGTTGCTACGACACTGGAGGTGGGAGGTGATGTTGATACGACACTGCAGGTGGGAGGTGTCACCTCCACGGCTGTTATTACCAGACTCCCGGGGAAGGTCTTACCTTCACTGTTGGTGACACGAGACTATAGGAATTGGTTGGTTTATTGGTTGGATTCAGAACCTATCAACCACAGAGTCAATAAGGCTGCAAGTAACCCGCTCAACACCAGTCAAGAATATTTTAATCCCAAAAATAAGGATTAAAGTACACTATATATACACTAATGTACGAGTGTACAGGGATGTAACTACCAGACTAACTACAACTAGTTATCATTATAAGTTCCCTGCACGCTATTTTAATTTTTTAATTACTGATCTACACTAAGTTTCCTTGTCATTATATATTGTTATTATAACAACCAACTAATTATTATAACGTCTCTGCTCATTCTTTTAAACTTTTTTTTTTTTTTGATTATTGAATTTACACTAAATTTCCCCTTTTATACTTTGTCATTATATATTACAATATAAGTGTTTTAAGTATTCGTGGTTGTCAGATTATTGTTAAAATCAAGGGGGAAGAGCTAAACCCGTAGGATTATACAGTGCCTGTTGGGGGGGGGGGATGTGGAAGGTATTCAGGCTTAATTCAGGGAACTGGAGCACAGATCCAATTTCCTAGGTAAGAGTCCGTCACCAGTGTCAAGGAACCTTCCTTGAGGGGCGTGGTTGTCAGAGGCGAGGTTATGTTGAGGCGATGATCAACACACCGTCATGTTTACCTTCCCACCTCCAACCTCAGTGTCTACTGTTTCACTTATCCTACTAATTGTTATTAAAAGAATAACCGTAGTTGCAACAATTATGCAACTCCTACACAGTAGGCTTCTTCAGTCGAGTACAGAGGCAGCAGAAGCAGTAGAGATGTAAAGACGATGTAATCAGTCCATCACCCCTGAAGAGTTAATTTTGAGGTGGTCAGTCCCTCAGCCTGGAGAAGATTATTGTTGGAACAGTGTGAATATGAAGCAACAGTATGGAGACTTATATCAGCTTGTCGGTATTGTATACCATTGTAATGTTCACAATCATATTTTTTTCTTGACTTAAAGTTACCTTGCTTGTCTTCCGTAGCTGTGTCTTACTCTGTTACCGGGACACACAGGCTGGTTAATATGTCCCTATGATTGCTGTCACTTCTTGATTGCTATACTGTTGGTTGGTTAATGGAGTTTCAAGCCTATCGACTACACTACGGTGGCTAAGGCTGTACGATAACCTTTTCACCACCAGACAGGAATACTTTAATCCCTCAAATAGGGATTAAAGTAAATTCTCAGTGTATATACGATGAAAGAATTACACCTCTCGGTGTATATATCCTGTGTATATCCACTGTTGTTTAATATGAACATTTATATATACTACATACGAGTGTATAACATAAAAACACAAGTTAAAACATCAACATAAACAAAAGTAGCTAAGGCGGAACAAAACACACAACAGGAAGAATGTTACACAAAGTTAATATATCTTACATCATTTATTTACATTAACTTTGTGTTATGAAGGGGGTAAGGAGGAGCATTATCACCTTCCACAGTGGTTCTGTCAGGTCATGTAGACTGTTGTCAACGTGTATAAGAAGAGTAGACCAGCAGAGTGAATTACATGGCATACGGTCAGTAAATTATTATTACTGTTTATCATTATTATTATTATTATTATTATTATTATTATTATTATTATTATTGAGGATCTCTGAACCTTTGGTGGTCTAATCTCATCAATGCCTTTAACAACCTCAATAAGAAATTCTTCAGAACCCTGTATACTTCATAGGTCAGTTCTGTTTTAGAGTGTGTTACACCAACATAGAACCCACATCTCGTACGTAAAATATGAAAAAGTTCAGAGGGTTACAACGAGACTAGTCTCGTAAATGAAGCGATAACATTTGGATAGAGACTGGAAGAATTGAACTTTAGGGACTTAAAGGTACCAGGAGAGACATCACGCTTAATAAAGTTCTCAGAGGACGTTAGAAAGTTTTTTTTCAGTGCCAGGGTAGTAGGGAAGTGGAATGAACTGGATGTGAAAGTAGTGGAGGCAAACTATCAATCTACCTGACGGCTTCAACCTGCAACAAGCAAGTGTAGACAGTCAAGATTTTATCCCCGAGTAGAGAAATCCAGGAAGTAGAGTTCAACGATAAAACCATACTTAGAGAACTAGAGCTCAACAATACAACCACATCTAGGGGAGGTCAACAATTCAACCACACCTAGGTGAGGTCAGCAATACAACCGCACCTAGGGGAGTTCAGCAATACAACCGCACCTAAGGAAGGTTAGCAATACAACCGCACCTAGGGGAAGGTCTATGCAACACCTAAGGAAGGTCAACAATGCAACACCTAGGGGAGGTCAACAATACAACATCTAGGGGAGGTCAACAATACAACACCTAGGGAAGGTCAACAATACAGCACCTAGGGAAGGTCAACAATGCAACACCTAGGGGAGGTCAATACAACACCCAGGGGAGGTCAACAATACAACACCTAGGGAAGGTCAACAGTACAACACCTAGGGGAGGTCAACAATACAACACCTAGGGGAGGCCAACAATACAACTGCACCTAGGGGAGGTTAGCAATACAATCGCACCTAGGGGAAGGTCTATACAACACCTAGGGGAGGTCACCAATACAACACCTAGGGAAGGTCAACAATACAACACCTAGGGGAGGTCAACATTACAACCGCACCTAAGGGAGGTCAATACAACCGCACGTAGGGAATGTCAACAATACAACCGCTCCTAGGGGAGGTCAGCAATTCAACCACACCTAGGGGAGCTTAACAGTACAACCACACCTAGGGGAAGGCCATAATACAACACCTAGGGGAGATCAACAACACCTAGGGCTGGTCAACAACACTTAGGGCTGGTCAACAACACCTAGGGCTGGTCAACAACACCTAGGGCTGGTCAACAACACCTAGGGCTGGTCAACAACACCTAGGGCTGGTCAACAACACCTAGGGCTGGTCAACAACACCTAGGGCTGGTCAACAATACAACCACACGCTAAAACTTTCCAAATTTACATGACTTCCTGACGATGGATCACTGCGGGTTTGGCACTGTTTGGCAGTTCTACACACACACACACACACACACACACACACACACACACACACACACACACACACACACACACACACACACCAACGCGGTATATTAATTTGTAACCTAAAAATAGATTCACCACTAAAAGAATACTGCTCCACCACCTGTGACAGCTCTGAAATGCACAAACATGTGTCAGTCATAATAGAAGAAGTTCATGCCGCGTCCTGGTGTCTTGTAGTGATATTCTACAAGCAACTTTCCCTGCTACAAGAACTTTTTTTTTTCTTTTTAACTACGTTCCTGGAAGTGTCAGGCTGGAGGTGTAGACACATGTGCAACGATTGGGTATCTCTATTGATGATACGTTTCGCCTACACAGTAGGCGAAACGTATCATCAAAGGGAGCAGTAGAAATTAAATAAAGGTAATGTAATTAGTCCATCAGACGTTGCTGTATATAATATACGTAGAGATGAAGTGAAGCAGCTGGAGTTGACATTAACTAATTGAATCATATCGAGACAGTTCATATATACATGTGGTACGACAAATCTCATTAGCGAAAAATGATTGTCGAGAAATTTAAAGCAAAAGTTCAGAATGGTTGTAAGAGATATTCGAATGACTAACCCGAAATATTAAAGCAAATTCTTGGGTGACTTTGGAAACAAGTTAGACAATTAGGTGGGTGGGAACTGTTGGTTTGGAGGAGGTTCCTAGTATGGGACAGTGTGGGCCAGCTGGAATATTCCTCGACTCTTATGTGAAAATACATACTTTGATGTAAATAAATGGTTCAGATAACCAACAAGTTGATAAATTAGACAATTGTGCAACACTTGGGTACCTTTATTGTGGAAGTGTTTCTTCAACCAGTCCATGATGGACTGGTTGTGATCAGTCCATCAAGACTGATATACTGATTACCTCAAACTGCTTCTGATATTCATCCATTTTTTTCTGTATCGGACTGAGGAAGCCACTGTTTGGCGAAGCATTTCCACACTGAAGATACCCGAGTGTTGTACAAATGTCTAATTTATCAGCCTACCTTGATACACCCCTGTAAATTCTTCCAGGTCTCTATCTACTTAATCCGTGTGTGTATAGAGAGGCTGACGTGCCACCATCCTCGGAATGGATACCAGGTTCACAACAAGTCTGCCAGTAATGTTGAAATGGTATGAAATACCGACAAGTTGAAGATTGAGACATGTGCAGCATTTGGGTATCTTTATTGATGAAACGTTTCGCCTACACAGTAGGCTTCTTCAGTCAGTACAGAAGTAGTAGTAATGAAATAAAGATGGACTCTGTCCATCAGCCTTGGAGAAAAAAAAGTATTCTTTTCTGCTGCAAATGTGTCTTAATCTTCAAAGCTGGCAGGTTGTCAGTGATATAGTGACGTTGAGAGACCTGTGGAATATGACACTGATTCTGGTATGACACTGGTTCAAGAAAGTTATAAAGGAAAATGTTTCGCCATGTAGCTAAATGTTTTCTTTAATAAATGCCCTGAGCTGTACACAAGTGTCACTTACCACAATAAACTAGCCACGTATGAGGCCAAGTTTGTAAAAACATTATCAATAACAGCTAACTTGTACCCTATACGCTGTGCTAGTTTGTATCTTAAACTGTGTTAGTTGGTATCCTGTACACTATCAAACAGGTAGCAGCCTGCACAGTATTCTCACACGATTCACTATCGTAGTACTTCCATAATTCACCATCGCAGTATACTCCCATGATTCACTATCGCAGTATATTCCCATGATTCACTATTGCAGTATACTCCCATGATTCACTATCGAAGTATACTCCCATGATTCACTATCGAAGTATACTC
Source organism: Cherax quadricarinatus (assembly GCF_038502225.1). Taxonomy (NCBI): domain Eukaryota; kingdom Metazoa; phylum Arthropoda; class Malacostraca; order Decapoda; family Parastacidae; genus Cherax; species Cherax quadricarinatus. The sequence goes on from NW_027195113.1 coordinate 225,881, forward strand.
CCATGATTCATTATCGCAGTCTACTCCATGATTCACTATCGCGGCCACACCAATAAAATTGAAAAAAATGAAACGAGAATTCCTCCATATTGTGATACTGAGAGTGTAAGTATGGGAGACCGAACCGAGTTGTCTTGAAATCTACTACTATACCACCTTAGCACCGTTCGAAAGGCCTAGTTGCTCAGATCACCTTTATATAAAGCACCCTGTACCATACACCACACGGTGAAGGGTACGGGACACTGTACCGTTGCAAGTCTACGATTAATTGAACAGTAGTTCCAATAGTTGTTGATTTGCAGTTACAAAGGATGTTTGCTCACTCCTTCCTACTGTCTCACCCCGTAGCTGCTCCTGGTCACACACCTGTCGTCTCCCACCAAGGTAGGGGTACCCATAAAAGAGGAAACACGTTCACTGTAATTCGTTCAGTCACCGTCTTGCCAGAAGCTTGTTGACATCACCTGTGCCTTCAGTACCTTGGTATGATTTCGCGAGTTTTGCTAATCCTGCAGCCCGGCCCCGGGTCAGGCTTGCTTGGTCAACCAGGCTGTTGCTACTGGCAGATCACAGTTCAGATGACCTGAACCTATACAAATTTATGTTAACTACAAATAAGCAAATTAGAATAACACGCCGGTACGTCATGTAACGAGGTGAGAGATGACCGAGGAAGGACAGAAGACAAAATAGTTGACGTTGATGACCCTTGGTGCGAGAATGATTGATGTTGATGACTCTTGGTGCAAGAATGATTGATATTAATGACTCTTGGTGCAAGAATGATTGATATTGATGACTCTTGGTGCAAGAATGATTGATATTGATGACTCTTGGTGCAAGAATGATTGATATTGATGACTCTTGGTGCAAGAATATATTGATGACTTGGTGCAAGAATGATTTATGTTGATGACTTTTAGTGCAAGAATGATTGATATTAATGACTCTTGGTGCAAGAATTATTGATGTTGATGACTCTTGGTGCAAGAATATATTGATGACTCTTGGTGCAAGAATGATTGATATTGATGACTCTTGGTGCAAGAATGATTAATATTAATGGCTCTTGGTGCAAGAATGATTTATGTTGATGACTCTTGATGCAAGAATGATTGATATTAATGACTCTTGGTGCAAGAATGATTGATATTGATGACTTTTGGTGCAAGAATGATTGATATTGATGACTCTTGGTGCAAGAATGATTTATGTTGATGACTTGGTGCGAGAATGATTGATATTGATGACTCTTGGTGCAAGAATCATTGATATTGATGACTCTTGGTGCAAGAATCATTGATGTTGATGACTCTTGGTGCGAAAATGATTGATGTTGATGAATCTGACCCACCTCACCCAGCCTCACCTCCACCTCACCCAACCTCAGCACCACCTCACCCAGCCTCACCTCCACCTCACCCAACCTCAGCACCACCTCACCCAGCCTCAGCACCACCTCACCCAGCCTCAGCACCACCTCACCCAGCCTCAGCACCACCTTACCCAGCATCAGCTGCACTTCACACACCATGGAAGGCTTGGTAGCTGCTAACGAGGCAGTCGTTCTGTTGTGAGGCTAACGAGCAGTCGCCTCTAATAGCCACGTGTCACTGCCTCATTTACTTCCAGCGTGTGGAATGTTAGTAACAGCTGAGGCCAGGGGTTGAGGGGTGGGGTTGAGAGGACCAGGTGTGGGGTTAAGAGGAGAGGGGCGGGGTTAAGAGGACCAGGGGGAGATTGATGGGGTTAAGAGGACCAGGGGGAGATTGATGGGGTTAAGGGGAGCCGGGGTGGGGTTGATGGGAAAGGGATAGGGTTAAGGGGAGAGTGGTTGGGTTAAGGGAAGCCGGGGTGGTGGTAAGGGAGAAGAGGGGTAAATGGGAACGTATCGGGGTTAAGGTTGGTAGTTGTAAGTTTGTAATATCCGAGGGACTGACGTATTTGTGGGATAGACTCACGGGATTGTGGGATAGACTCACGGGATTGTGGGATAGACTCACGGGATTGTGAGATAGACTCACGGGATTGTGGGATAGGCTCACGGGATTGTGGAATAGACTTATGGGATAGAATTAGTAACTGAAGATTGGTGGTGGTTTAGAATTTTATATAGAATTTGATTAGTCGAGGATTGGCTCAGTGACAGAACGTTCTACTACAATCGAAGGACCCAGGTTCAATCCTGGGTGGGGTTGAGACGAGCCTTCAGGTCTGCTCACACCATGCATGGCAGACACACCTGCAGATACACCTGTTGCAGACATTACGTTCATGGGTGAGGGGCGCTAACCCTTAGGGGAAGTCATACAGCACCTGGGGAAAACGAGAGGCAGTCGGGTTCGATCCAAGGGAAGGGACATCAGGTTCAATTTCTTGTTATAAAGAACCCATCGCCGGGTTTATTAAGGATCCTCCCTGGAGGTGACGCAGATTGTCCATAAACCCGACAACCTCAGTTACTAAACCTCAACTAGTTACTAACAAGTTGAACTAGTTACTAACAAGTTGAACTAGTTGCTAACAAACTGAGCTAGTTAGTAACAAGTTGAAGTACTTAGTAATAAGTTGAAATACTAACAACCTGAACTAGTTACTAACAAGTTAAATTTGTGGCTGCGAATAGCTACAGGAACTAATGTCGTTCTACAGCTGGTGAGACTGGTATCCCAAACAGGAGTACAATGAAATTAGTTCCAGTAGTTATCCACAGCGACATATGTGTTGGCGTCAGGAGTGATCCACCCAGTGTCTGGACACCTGACGTTAACACTTCGGCCCTTTCCCACCGAGGCAGAGTGACCCAGAAAGAAAAAAAAAACAAAATAATGAAAAAACTCTTATCATTCAACACTTTCACCATCACTCATGCATAATCACTGTCGTTGCAGAGGCGCTCGGATACGACAGCTTAGACGTCCCTCCAAACTACCAATATTCCAAACCCCTCCTTTAAAGTGCAGGCATTTACTACCCATTTCCAGGACTCAAGTCCGGCTAACCGGTTTCCCTGAATCCCTTCTGAGAATATTACCCTGCTCACACTCCAACAGCTCGTTAGGTCCCAAAACCCATTCGTCTCCATTCACTCCTAACACGCTCACGCACGTTTGCTGGAAGTCCAAACCCCTCACCCACAAAACCCTTTACCCCCTCCCTCCAACCTTTTCTAGGACGACCCCTACCCCGCCTTCCTTTCTCTACACATTTATACGCTCTCCAAGCCATTCTACTTTGTTCCAATCTCCTCAAATGACCGAACCACCTCAACAACCCCTCTTCAGCCCTCTGACTAATACTTTTATTAACTCCACACCTTCTCCTAATTTCCACACTACGAATTCTCTGCATAATATTTATACCATACATTGCCCTTAGGACATCTCCAATGCCGCCAGCCGTCTCCTCGCTGCAGCATTTACAGCCCAAGCTTCACACCCATAGAAGAGTATTGGTACCACTATACTCTCGTACAGTATCTTCTTTGCCTCCATGGATAACGGTTTATGTCTCCACAGATACCTCAACACACCACTTACCTTTTTTTCTTCATCAATTCTACAGTTAACCTCATCCTTCATAAACCCATCTGAAAACATTCACTTCTTCCATACTTCCTCCCTCCATTGTGATATCCATTTTTTTCTTTATCTAAATCATTTGATACCCTCATCACCTTACTCTTATCTATGCTCACTTTCAACTTTCTACCTTTACACACGCTCCAAAACTCGTCCACTAACCTTTGCAACTTTTCTTTAGAATCTCCCAAAAGCACAGTATCATCAGCAAAAAGTAACTGTGTCAATTCCCATTTTGAATTTGATTCCCCATAATTTAATCCCACCCCTCTCCCGAACACCCTAGCATTTACTTCTTTTACAACCCCATCTATAAATATATTAAGCAACCATGGTGACATTACACATCCCTGTCTAAGACCTACTTTTACCGGGAAGTATTCTCCCTCTCTTCTACACACCCTAACCTGAGCCTCACTATCCTCATAAAAACTCTTTACAGCATTTAGTAACTTACCACCTATTCCATATACTTGCAACATCTGCCACATTGCTCCTCTATCCACTCTATCATATGCCTTTTCTAAATCCATAAATGCAATAAAAACTTCCCTACCTTTATCTAAATCCTGTTCACATGTATGCTTCAATGTAAACACTTGATCTACACATCCCCTACCCACTCTAAAGCCTCCTTGCTCATCCACAATCCTACTCTCTGTCTTACCTCTAATTCTTTCAGTAATAACTCTACCATACACTTTACTTGGTATATGACTCACGAAATCGTAATGACACGATTGCAAACAAATTATACCACGGGTGGGGTTAGAACCCGCGATCTGAGTTCCATCCCCGCCCGTGGTATGGTTTACTTTTTATACTTAGTAAACTTATTCCCTTTTATTTTTTAAAATCCATCTAAAATATGTTTAGATGGATTAAGCTAAATTAAATTGCACTTGTTATAAGGTTAGAAAAGTCTTCTAAGTTTTTTTATTGGTACAAAATTATTAATTTTTACATTATCATAAATGAAAAAATGTATCGTTAAACGTATAAGAGAAAATTACAGAAAGGACTTAATTTTAAACGAGTTCTTGCTAAGTGGCTAATTTTACCATGTCTTACGACATTATATATATATATATATATATATATATATATATATATATATATATATATATATATATATATATAATGTGTCGAATAGGTAAAACTGGTCAGTTAGCAAGAACTCATTTTAAATTAATTCCTTTCTAAAATTTTCTCTTAAACATATAAAGTTATATTTTTTCATTTATGTTAATATAAAGATTAATGATTTTATACCAAAAGAACCTTAGGAAACTTTCTTAACCTTATTATAACAAGTGCAATTTAATTTAGTTTAATCCATCTAAATATATTTTATATAAGTTTACAATAATTTAATATATAAACAAACACCATGAAATATATTTTTTTCCTTAGGTTCAGAACGATTTTGCGAAATTATTGCATACACAAGTTTTTGCTTTCCCAATTCGGCAAGAAGTACGTTAAACTAAAATAGCAAATTTTACTTATTCTGGCATGATATATATATTTATATATACTGTATATCTCTGTGTTAGTCACCAAATATACTTGTCGATAAACGTACGTACGTACGTACGTGTGTGTGTGTGTGTGTGTGTGTGTGTGTGTGTGTGTGTGTGTGTGTGTGTGTGTGTGTGTGTGTGTGTCGGGGAGGGAATAAAGGGGTGCCTTCATTCAAATCTTGTCACCCCCATCACGTCTTTCCATTTTTTGATGGATCTTCCATTTGAAAACTTGGCAGATACCATCATGACTTCTCAAAGGCGACCATATTGGACCTGGGGGGAAATCAAGGTCACTCGAGGTCATGACATATTCAGTGGATTAAACAGAGTGGATATGGACAGTGTGTGGGAACCCGAGGAAGATTTTTTTCAGTATGAAGGTTGTGAGTGGAACACATTAGTCGACCATGTGAAGGTAAACACTGTATACAGCTTCAAAAGAAGGTATAATCGGGCCACTGGAGGTCACGAATTGGAAAAGGCGGCCGATGCCATTTAAGATGCGGGGCCAAACCAGCATGGATTTAGAGCGGGAACATTATGCTTAAAGCACTGTGACAAGATTACGGAGACGTTGGAAGAAAACCAAGACACAGATGTGGTCTATACGGATGTAGCAAAAACAGCACTAACACATGCGACCGCAAAGTGTGGGCAGTAGTATAAGAGGGAAAGTAAGCTAGTGGATATTCAGCTTTCTGTCAAATAGATCACAAAGAGTAGTAGTAAACAGAGAAAAATCCAACATTAGTAAAGTGAAATGTTCAGTACAAGAAGGCACAGTCCTGATGCCTTTGTTGTTTCTTATCCTCACAGCGGATATGTAGAAAAACACTCGCCACAGCTTAGTGTCATTATTATTAGATGATCCTAAAATAAGCACGAAAATCACCTCGGTAGGTAACACGGAAACACTGAAAGAAAATACAAGCAATCAGTGGACAATGGAGATTAACGTGACAGTAGTGACACGTTACAGCTGTATACAAACCTGAAGTGAATCATATATGATTCAAGGAACATGTGATGGACTTGTGTGTAATGTCGGCTGACCTTTTCTTCAAAGAACACAATACGGCAAATGTGACAACAGGAAAATGATGACTTAGATACATGTGCAACACTTGCGTGTCTTTACTGACAAAGATACCTAATAAAAATATACCAAAGTGTTACCCTCAATAAAAATACAAAAGTGTTGTACATATGCCTAATTCATCAACTTGCCGGTTATCTGAACCATTTATCTACAACCAGGAAAATGTCTTAGTGATAACGAGAACTTGCAAAACAAGGGAAATAGTGCCAGTGGAGGCATTATTCAAATCACTTGTGCTATCTCACATAGAATACTCTTCAGTGCTGACGTATCCGTGTAGGGCAGGAGAGATATCAGACGTAGAACATATACAGAGATCATTTACTGCTCATACAAAACCAATAAAGCATTTAAATTAGTAGGAATTCCTCAAAGTCCTAAGCATGAACTTGCTGGAACGAAGGAGAGATACAAGATAATATATACATGAAAAGTGCTTGAAGGCCGGGTTCTAAATTTGCACACTGCCTAAAAAACAAACTGGAGTTAGAAGTATGGGAGGAGGTGTAAAATAAACTCTGTGAAAAGCAGGGATGCAGTTGGCACAATAAGAAAACACTGCATCAACATCCGTGGCCCCAGTCTATTCAAGTGTTCACTTTACCACTGGTAGAAGACAATACCAGTGTTCACTATACCACTGGTGGTAGATACTATCAGTGTTCGAATTACCACTGGTAGAAGACACTACCAGTGTTCACTATACCACTGGTGGCAGATACTACCAGTGTTCACTATACCACTGGTAGAAGACTCTACCAGTGTTCACTGTACCACTGGTGGTAGACACTACCAGTGTTCACTATAAAAATCTTTGAAAGAGTGCTAAGAAGCAGGATTGCAAATCACCTGGATTCCCAAAATCTGCACAATCCAGGGCAACATGGGTTCAGGGCAGGTCGCTCCTGCCTCTCACAACTACTGGATCACTATGACATGGCCTTGGATGCACTGGAAGAAAATCAGAATGCAGATGTAATATACACAGACTTTGCAAAAGCATTTGACAAATGCGATCATGGCGTAATAGCCCATGAAATACGTGCTAAAGGAATAACTGGGAAAGTGGGGAGATGGATCTTCAACTTCCTAACAAATCGAACACAAAGAGTAGTGGTCAACAGAGTTAAATCGGAGGCTGCCATAGTGAAGAGCTCTGTTCCACAAGGCACAGTACTCGCCCCATCTTATTCCTTATCCTCATATCAGACATAAACAGAGATATACACCACAGCACCGTATCATCCTTTGCGGATGCTACTAGGATCTGCATGAGGCTGTCATCTGCTGAGGACGCGGTTAACCTCCAAGAAGATATAAACAAAGTTTTCCAGTGGGCAACGGTAAACAATATGATGTTCAATGAGGACAAATTCCAACTACTCCGTTATGGAAAACTGGAGGAGATAATAACTAGAACAGAGTATACTACTGACTCCGCCCATACAATAGAGCGGAAAAATAATGTAAGGGACCTGGGAGTAGTAATGTCTGAGGATCTCACTTTCAAGGATCACAACAGTGCCACGATCGCACGTGCAAAGAAAATGATAGGATGGATAATGAGAACTTTCAAAACGAGAGATGCCAAGCCTATGATGATCCTTTTCAAATCACTTGTTCTCTCTAGGCTGGAATACTGCTGTACATTAACATCTCCATTCAAAGCAGGTGAAATCGCAGATCTAGAGAGTGTACAGAGATCCTTTACTGCACGTATAAGTTCTGTCAAGCACCTTAACTACTGGGAACGCTTGGAAGCACTTGACTTGTACTCGTTGGAACGCAGGAGGGAGAGATATATCATAATCTACACTTGGAAAATCTTGGAAGGAATGGTCCCAAATCTGCACACAGAAATCAGTCCCTACGAAAGTAAAAGACTGGGCAGGCGATGCAAAATGCCCCCAGTAAAAAGTAGGGGCGCCATTGGTACACTAAGGGAAAACACCATAAGTGTCCGGGGCCCAAGACTGTTCAACAGCCTCCCATCAAGCATTAGGGGAATTGCCAATAAACCCCTGGCTGCCTTCAAGAGAGAGCTGGACAGATACCTAAAGTCAGTGCCGGATCAGCCGGGCTGTGGCTCGTACGTTGGACTGCGTGCGGCCAGCAGTAACAGCCTAGTTGATCAGGCCCTGATCCATCGGGAGGCCTGGTCATGGACCGGGCCGCGGGGGCGTTGATCCTTGGAATAACCTCCAGGTATAACACTGGTGGTAGACACTACCAGTGTTCACTATACTACTGGTGGTAAACTACCAGTGTTCACTATACCACTGTTGGAAGACATTACCAGTGTTCACTATATCACTGGTGGAAGAGAATACCAATGTTCACTATACCACTGGTGGTAGATACTACCAGTGTTTACTATATCACTGGTGGTAGACACTTCCAGTGTTCACTATACCACTGGTGGTAGACACTACCAATGTTCACTATACCACTGGTGGTAGAAACTACCAGTGTTCAGTATACCAATGGTAGAAGACACTACCAGTGTTCACTATACTACTGGTGGTAGACACTACCAGTGTTCACTATACTACTGGTGGTAGACACTACCAGTGTTCACTATACCACTGGTGGTAGACACTACCAGTGTTCACTATACCACTGGTGGTAGACACTACCAGTGTTCACTATACCACTGGTGGTAGACACTGCCAGTGTTCACTATACCACTGGTGGTAGACACTGCCAGTGTTCAGTATACCACTGGTGGTAGACACTGCCAGTGTTCACTATACCACTGGTGGTAGACACTGCCAGTGTTCACTATACCACTGGTGGTAGACACTGCCAGTTTTCACTATACCACTGGTGGTAGACACTGCCAGTGTTCACTATACCACTGGTGGTAGACACTACCAGTGTTCACTGTACCACTGGTGGTAGACACTACCAGTGTTCACTGTACCACTGGTGGTAGACACTACCAGTGTTCACTATACCACTGGTGGTAGACACTACCAGTGTTCACTGTACCACTGGTGGTAGACACTACCAGTGTTCACTATACCACTGGTGGTAGACACTACCAGTGTTCACTATACCGCTGGTGGTAGACACTGTCAGTGTTCACTATACCACTGGTGGTAGACATTACCAGTGTTCAGTATACCACTGGTGGTAGACACTACCAGTGTTCACTATACCATTGGTGGTAGACACTACCAGTGTTCACTATACCACTGGTGGTAGACACTGCCAGTGTTCACTATACCACTGGTGGTAGACACTGCCAGTGTTCACTATACCACTGGTGGTAGACTGCCAGTGTTCACTATACCACTGGTGGTAGACACTGCCAGTGTTCACTATACCACTGGTGGTAGACACTGCCAGTGTTCACTATACCACTGGTGGTAGACACTGCCAGTGTTCACTATACCACTGGTGGTAGACACTACCAGTGTTCACTATACCACTGGTGGTAGACACTACCAGTGTTCACTATACCACTGGTGGTAGACACTACCAGTGTTCACTATACCACTGGTGGTAGACACTACCAGTGTTCACTATACCACTGGTGGTAGACACTACCAGTGTTCACTATACCACTGGTGGTAGACACTACCAGTGTTCACTATACCACTGGTGGTAGACACTACCAGTGTTCACTATACCACTGGTGGTAGACACTACCAGTGTTCACTATACCACTGGTGGTAGACACTACCAGTGTTCACTATACCACTGGTGGTAGACACTACCAGTGTTCACTATACCACTGGTGGTAGACACTACCAGTGTTCACTATACCACTGGTGGTAGACACTACCAGTGTTCACTGTACCACTGGTGGTAGACACTACCAGTGTTCACTATACCACTGGTGGTAGACACTACCAGTGTTCACTATACCACTGGTGGTAGACACTACCAGTGTTCACTATACCACTGGTGGTAGACACTACCAGTGTTCACTATACCACTGGTGGTAGACACTACCAGTGTTCACTATACCACTGGTGGTAGACACTACCAGTGTTCACTATACCACTGGTGGTAGACACTACCAGTGTTCACTATACCACTGGTGGTAGACACTACCAGTGTTCACTATACCACTGGTGGTAGACACTACCAGTGTTCACTATACCACTGGTGGTAGACACTACCAGTGTTCACTGTACCACTGGTGGTAGACACTACCAGTGTTCACTGTACCACTGGTGGTAGACACTACCAGTGTTCACTGTACCACTGGTGGTAGACACTGTCAGTGTTCACTATACCACTGGTGGTAGACATTACCAGTGTTCAGTATACCACTGGTGGTAGACACTACCAGTGTTCACTATACCACTGGTGGTAGACACTACCAGTGTTCACTATATCACTGGTGGTAGACACTACCAGTGTTCACTATATCACTGGTGGTAGACACTACCAGTGTTCCCTATACCACTGGTGGTAGACACTACCAGTGTTCACTATACCACTGGTGGTAGACACTACCAGTGTTCACTATATCAATGGTTGTAGACACCAACAGTGTTCAGTATATCACTGGTGGTAGACACTGCCAGTGTTCACTATATCACTGGTGGTAGACACTACCAGTGTTCACTATATCACTGGTGGTAGACACTACCAGTGTTCCCTATACCACTGGTGGTAGACACTACCAGTGTTCACTATACCACTGGTGGTACACTGCCAGTGTTCACTATACCACTGGTGGTAGACACTACCAGTGTTCACTATACCACTGGTGGTAGACACTGCCAGTGTTCACTATACCACTGGTGGTAGACACTACCAGTGTTCACTATACCACTTGTGGTACACTGCCAGTGTTCACTATACCACTGGTGGTACACTGCCAGTGTTCACTGTACCACTGGTGGTAGACACTACCAGTGTTCACTATACCACTGGTGGTAGACACTGCCAGTGTTCACTATACCACTGGTGGTAGACACTGCCAGTGTTCACTATACCACTGGTGGTAGACACTACCAGCATTCACTATACCACTGGTGGTAGACACTACCAGTGTTCACTATACCACTGGTGGTAGACACTGCCAGTGTTCACTATACCACTGGTGGTAGACACTACCAGTGTTCACTATACCACTGGTGGTAGACACTACCAGTGTTCACTATACCACTGGTACTAGACACTACCAGTGTTCACTATACCACTGGTGGTAGACACTGCCAGTGTTCACTATACCACTGGTGGTAGACACTGCCAGTGTTCACTATACCACTGGTGGTAGACACTGCCAGTGTTCACTATACCACTGGTGGTAGACACTGCCAGTGTTCACTATACCACTGGTGGTAGACACTGCCAGTGTTCACTATACCACTGGTGGTAGACACTACCAGTGTTCACTATACCACTGGTGGTAGACACTACCAGTGTTCACTATACCACTGGTGGTAGACACTACCAGTGTTCACTATACCACTGGTGGTAGACACTGCCAGTGTTCACTATACCACTGGTGGTAGACACTGCCAGTGTTCACTATACCACTGGTGGTAGACACTACCAGTGTTCACTATACCACTGGTGGTAGACACTATACATTCCCTCTGTTCTGATGGCATCAAATATCTCTTGAATTTTGTTGTCGCTCGACATGTTTCATATTTCTAATTAAGTCTTGATTATTTTTTTTTTTACTTTCGTTACCAGATTCCTCCTTCTTTGTGTTTCCTTTGACGAATTTGTTTGTTTTTGTCGTTTTCCTTGATGTGGAGAAAGAGACGTCGTAATGGAAGCTTTTGTTTATGTATTTATTTATGTCTCTTAGAGATCTATTTTGTTGCGTATTTTGCGCATTTATTTTGAAGGTAAGTGTGCGCGTGCGCGTATTATTCGCTTGTGTCTGCGGGAAGGCTGAGTCGTTGCTCTTCCGACTTTAGAACATCAGAATGGAGGAACACTGCAGTAGGTCTACTGGCCCATACAAGGCAGATCCTTATCAAAACCATCCATTCATCTGCCCAGCCCTTTCCCAAAGCTACCCAAGAATATCCTTCAGTACTCAGGTACCAATCAAATTTAGCCTCTCACTCATATATTTCTCCAGTCTCTTTTTAGAGCTACCAAAGGTCTTAGCCTCTATTACCCTACTTCGCAGATTGTTCCACGCATCGACAACCCTGTTTGAAAACCAGTACTTACCTACGTCCTTTCTAAATTTATTCGCACTTAGATTAACTACGTTATGATCTCTTGTCCCACCTAGTTTTTAAAGCAGGTTTTGGGTTGACTTCCACTTCGACCCTTCCTATTGCATTCTGTTTGTTTACTGCCCTCACGCCAACTTCTACCTTCCACTTGCGTCTCCCCGTTCTGCCTCTTGGCATCTCAAACAGCCTCTCCCTATCCACGTTTTAGTCCACACCCTGTACATTTTATGTACGAATCTAACCCGGCTGTGCCAGCCCCTCTTCTAGGGTTTACCTGGAGAGGGCTTTGGGGGCTAACGCCCCGGCGGCTCGGTCTGAGACCAGGCCTCATGGTGGATCAAGGTCTGATCAATCAGGCTATTACTGCTGGCTGCACACAAACTGACGTACGAACCAGGAGAGCGTATTCCTTAAGTGCCTCCTTGTAGTTCCTTTTTCTCAATTTCGCCATTAATTCTAACCAGATACATACCTGTGACTAGTTTCCAGTTTCTTTGTATGTTTCACCTGATGCATTGGTTTAGAAGGACACGTAACAAACACCAGGACATTAGAAAACATTTCGGTCCTGGGACCTTGATCACTACTAACATACAGGGCTTAAACGCACACACACACACACACACACACACACACATATATATAATGTCGTGCCGAATAGGCAGAACTTGCGATCTTGGCTTAAATAGCAACGCTCATCTTGCCATATAAGACGAGCAAAAATTTGTGTATGCAATAATTTCGCCAAAATCATTCTGAACCTAACGAAAAAATATATTTCACTGTGTTTGTTTAGTATTAAATTATTGTAAACAAATCTAAAATATATTTAGTTGGGTTAGGCTACAATAAATTGTTCTTGTTATAATATGGTTAGGTAAGTTTTTTAAGTTCCTTTTGATGCAAAATTATAAATTTTTACATTAACATTAATTTAAAAAGTATATCTTTAAACATATAAGAGAAATTTTTAGAAAGGACTTAATTTTAAATGAGTTCTTGCTAATTGACCAGTTTTACATATTCGGCACGACACACACACACACACGCATATATATATATATATATATATATATATATATATATATATATATATATATATATATATATATATATATATATTTGTGTGTGTGTGTGTGTATTATTGGACCATTGTTCATGGTGTTATTGGACCATTGTTCATGGTGTTATGGGACCACTGTTCATGGTGTTATTGGATCATTGTTCATGGTGTTATTGGATCATTGTTCATGGTGTTATTGGACCACTGTTCATGGTGTTATTGGATCATTGTTCATGGTGTTATTGGACTACTGTTCATGGTGTTATTGGATCATTGTTCATGGTGTTATGGGACCACTGTTCTTATTGGACCACTGTTCATGGTGTTATTGGATCATTGTTCATGGTGTTATGGGACCACTGTTCATGGTGTTATTGGACTACTGTTCATGGTGTTATTGGACCACTGTTCATGGTGTTATTGGACCACTGTTCATGGTGTTATTGGACCACTGTTCATGGTGTTATTGGATCATTGTTCATGGTGTTATTGGACCACTGTTCATGGTGTTATTGGACCACTGTTCATGGTGTTATTGGATCATTGTTCATGGTGTTATTGGATCATTGTTCATGGTGTTATGGGACCACTGTTCATGGTGTTATTGGACCACTGTTCATGGTGTTATTGGACCACTGTTCATGGTGTTATTGGACCACTGTTCATGGTGTTATGGGACCACTGTTCATGGTGTTATTGGACCACTGTTCATGGTGTTATTGGACCACTGTTCATGGTGTTATTGGATCATTGTTCATGGTGTTATGGGACCACTGTTCATGGTGTTATTGGACCACTGTTCATGGTGTTATTGGACCACTGTTCATGGTGTTATTGGATCATTGTTCATGGTGTTATTGGATCATTGTTCATGGTGTTATTGGACCACTGTTCATGGTGTTATTGGACCATTGTTCATGGTGTTATGGGACCACTGTTCATGGTGTTATGGGACCACTGTTCATGGTGTTATTGGATCATTGTTCATGGTGTTATGGGACCACTGTTCATGGTGTTATTGGACCACTGTTCATGGTGTTATTGGATCACTGTTCATGGTGTTATTGGACCACTGTTCATGGTGTTATTGGACCACTGTTCATGGTGTTATTGGACCACTGTTCATGGTGTTATTGGATCATTGTTCATGGTGTTATTGGATCATTGTTCATGGTGTTATTGGATCATTGTTCATGGTGTTATTGGATCATTGTTCATGGTGTTATTGGATCATTGTTCATGGTGTTATTGGACCACTGTTCATGGTGTTATTGGATTATTGTTCATGGTGTTATTGGATCATTGTTCATGGTGTTATTGGATCATTGTTCATGGTGTTATTGGATCATTGTTCATGGTGTTATTGGATCATTGTTCATGGTGTTATTGGATCATTGTTCATGGTGTTATTGGATCATTGTTCATGGTGTTATTGGATCATTGTTCATGGTGTTATTGGACCACTGTTCATGGTGTTATTGGATCATTGTTCATGGTGTTATTGGATCATTGTTCATGGTGTTATTGGATCATTGTTCATGGTGTTATTGGATCATTGTTCATGGTGTTATTGGATCATTGTTCATGGTGTTATTGGATCATTGTTCATGGTGTTATTGGATCATTGTTCATGGTGTTATTGGATCATTGTTCATGGTGTTATTGGACCACTGTTCATGGTGTTATTGGATCATTGTTCATGGTGTTATTGGATCATTGTTCATGGTGTTATTGGATCATTGTTCATGGTGTTATTGGATCATTGTTCATGGTGTTATTGGATCATTGTTCATGGTGTTATTGGACCACTGTTCATGGTGTTATTGGATCATTGTTCATGGTGTTATTGGATCATTGTTCATGGTGTTATTGGATCATTGTTCATGGTGTTATTGGATCATTGTTCATGGTGTTATTGGATCATTGTTCATGGTGTTATTGGATCATTGTTCATGGTGTTATTGGATCATTGTTCATGGTGTTATTGGATCATTGTTCATGGTGTTATTGGACCACTGTTCATGGTGTTATTGGATCATTGTTCATGGTGTTATTGGACCACTGTTCATGGTGTTATTGGATCATTGTTCATGGTGTTATTGGACCACTGTTCATGGTGTTATGGGACCACTGTTCATGGTGTTATTGGACCACTGTTCATGGTGTTATTGGACCACTGTTCATGGTGTTATTTGATCATTGTTCATGGTGTTATGGGACCACTGTTCATGGTGTTATTGGACCACTGTTCATGGTGTTATTGGATCATTGTTCATGGTGTTATTGGATCATTGTTCATGGTGTTATTGGACCACTGTTCATGGTGTTATTGGACCATTGTTCATGGTGTTATGGGACCACTGTTCATGGTGTTATGGGACCACTGTTCATGGTGTTATTGGATCATTGTTCATGGTGTTATGGGACCACTGTTCATGGTGTTATTGGACCACTGTTCATGGTGTTATTGGATCATTGTTCATGGTGTTATTGGACTACTGTTCATGTTATTGGACCATTGTTCATAGTGTTATTGGACCATTGTTCATGGTGTTATGGGACCACTGTTCATGGTGTTATTGGACCATTGTTCATGGTGTTATTGGACCACTGTTCATGGTGTTATTGGACCATTGTTCATGGTGTTATGGGACCACTGTTCATGGTGTTATTGGACCATTGTTCATGGTGTTATGGGACCACTGTTCATGGTGTTATTGGACCATTGTTCATGGTGTTATTGGACCATTGTTCATGGTGTTATGGGACCACTGTTCATGGTGTTATGGGACCACTGTTCATGGTGTTATTGGATCATTGTTCATGGTGTTATTGGACCATTGTTCATGGTGTTATGGGACCACTGTTCATGGTGTTATTGGATCATTGTTCGTGGTGTTATTGGACCACTGTTCATGGTGTTATTGGATCATTGTTCGTGGTGTTATTGGACCACTGTTCATGGTGTTATTGGACCATTGTTCATGGTGTTATTGGACCATTGTTCATGGTGTTATTGGACTATTGTTCATGGTGTTATTGGACTACTGTTCATGGTGTTATTGGACCATTGTTTATGGTGTTATTGGACCATTGTTTATGGTGTTATTGGACCATTGTTTATGGTGTTATTGGACCATTGTTTATGGTGTTATTGGACTACTGTTCATGGTGTTATTGGATCATTATTCATAGTGTTATTGGACCATTGTTCATGGTGCTATTGGACCATTGTTCATATTATTATCGGACCACTGTTCTTATTGGACCATTGTTCATGGTGCTATTGAACCACTGTTCGTTGTGTTATCGTACCATTGTTCAGTGTTTTATTGTCCCATTATTCATGGTGTTATTGGACCATTTTAATGGTGTTATTAGAACATTGTTCATATTATTGGACCATTGTTCATGGAGTTATTGGACCACAGTTCATATTGTTATTGAACCATTGTTCATGGTGTTATTGGACATTTTTAATGATGTTATTAGACATGTGTTAATATTATTATTGGACCATTGTTCATGGTGTTATTGTATCATTGTTCAGTGTGTTATTGTGCCATTGTTCAGTGTGCACAAAGCCTTCAATTTGATCAAACCACTTTTACCTGCTCCAGGATAGCATTCACTTAGCACACTTCAATAAGTGCCCTCTATTGTTTGCTCAGAGAATTTGCCCAGAAATTTTTGCATCGACCACAGAGCCTGGGTGCTAAAGGTCGCCCTTTGTGTTTTTATCTGTTTTTCTTTTGTTTTTGTTTTTGTTTTTTGACATGAAAGGAAGCTTTTAGAAATTTGCTTTCGATCGTCCCTCTCTCCACTTCTACTCTCTCCTTTACTCCCTTCCACTTTCCTTATTCCCCTGTCCATTTATCCCACACCTCGGGAACAATGTATCAACATTCGTGGCCCCGGATTATTCAACATCTTATTAGAAGATATCAGAAACACTGCAGGAACAAGTATCTTCACCAGGTGCCAGATCAATCAGGCTGTGATGGATATATTGGATCAGCGGCCCACCAGCACCAACAGTCTTGTTGACTACGCAAACACCAGACGAGCCTGGATCATAGCCAGGTTCCAGGTGTAGGAAAACTCTCGGAACTCATCAAAGGTATATCACGACGTACCTTTCCACCGTATCCTCCTCTCTGACGACACTCTTTGGAGTCTACCTACTGGAGAGTGGTTCAAGATCAGTGTCCAGTATTAACAACCTGGTTGATCAAGGCTTGGTTTGAGATGTAGCCGCAGGAACGTTGACCCACGAAGAGATAATACAATAAGTGTGGAGAGACTCAGACTTTCCACACTCTTCATAAACAAGGGGGGATAACTTGACTGTCTTCTAAAGAGAACTGAATAAGCGCTTGAAATCAATTCTTGATCAGCTAGGCTGTGATGCTAACTGCTTACAGCTAGCATCAATAGTCTGCTTGATCATGTCAACCATTGGGAGGCCTGGTATGGTACTGGTAGCGGGGGCGTTCACCCCCAGAACACTCTCCTCCAGGTAAACATGGCAAGACGGTCCTTGTATTAAGTTTTCTTAACATGATGTATCCCTGACCCCGTCCTACTGTAAACCAGTCGTTCATAGTATGTACTCTCTCCCAGGCTCATTGATAGTATGTACTCTTTCCCAGGCTCATTGATAGTATGTACTCTTTCCCAGGCTCATTGATAGTATGTACTCTTTCCCAGGCTCATTGATAGTATGTACTCTTTCCCAGGCTCATTGATAGTATGTACTCTTTCCCAGGCTCACGCATCCACCTCCAAAAAATTATCACGGGAATTAAATATGCAATAGATACTGTTAGAAGATCTTACATATGAGTACCAGAACGGAGTTGCTATCACAAACACTAGGTGACTGAGAGACTTAATAACATTCAAAACAAGTGATGCCAGGCAAATGATAATACTCTTTAATTCACGTGTTCTCTCTAGACTGGAATATTGTACTTTTGATAAAGCATCCTCCCCTTTTAAGGCTGGCGAAACTGCAGAACTGGCAAGTGTACAGAGAACTTTCACTGCTCATATAAATTCTGTCAAGCACCTAAACTATTGGGAATGCTTGAGGTCATTTAAACCGTACTCCATCATAATTTTGAAGGGATTGCTCTCATATGTGGGACCGAGAGATGTCACTTGACCTTCCACAGCTTCCAAGAGATGTCACTTGATCTTCCACAGCTTCCAAGAGATGTCACTTGATATTACAATAAGCCAGATCTGTACATTTTGCATGGTGTTATAAAATCATTTATACGCAATTGTTTGGATCTTACGAGGCGGAGAATTGCTTGAAGGCTCTGTTCCCTGGCTGCCTTGGAGGAGGAGATGGAGTGAGGAGGAGGAGGAGAGGAAGGGTAGGGGAGGGAAGGAGGGTAAAGAGGAAGGGAGGGGGAGAAGGATCAGCATCATTCCTCATTTCACAGAAACTGAATTGTCGCGGCTGGGAAAAATGGAAACGAAAAGTTGGAGGGAAATCTTTCACTGGCGACTTCATATATCTCCTTGAGGGAGGGCTGCGCTTCCCTCGAGGAGGGGGCTGCGCTCCCCTCGAAGAAGAGACTGCACTCTCCTTGAGGGGAGCGCAGCTCCCCTCAAGGAGAGTGCAGAGACTACGTTCTTATCCAGGAGGCCACGCTCTCTTCAGGGAGGGAGATATGGTGCCCTCAAGGAGAGGGGAGATGCTCTCAAGGTGGGGAAAACACTCAAGGAAGGGGAAACGCTCCCCATAGGAAGGGGTGCACACTTCCCGCAGAGGGGGAAGAAGGGAACATAGTCCACCAAGAGAGGGAGATACGCTCCCCGCTGGTAGGGGGCACAGGTGAGGGGAGGGAGGATCCGTATGATTGTTGATTCCAACAGTCATTAACTCTGCCCCAGAGTAGGCCTCCCGGTAAGTCACCTGATCAGTCATACTGTTGGTGCTAGCTACACGCTCTCCAACATAAGCATCACAGCCAGGTTCGTCAGGAAGTGACTTGAATAACTTACCAAGTTTCCTTTAAAAGACAACCTGGGGATCTGTTGGTAATTGCCTTTATGTATGGTGGGAGGGTGTTAAAGAGTCTTGGTCCCTTCACACTTAATGAGTTACCTCTTAGTTTATTCACTGCTCCCCTGGACTTCATTCGGCATTTTGCAGTCTCTCAGGTACATTTTGGATTGGGACAGCCCCACCAGAATTTTCCAGGTGTAAATTATGTTGTATCTTTCTCCCCCATGTCCTGGAAGTACAAATCGAGGGACTTCAAGTATTCTGAAAAATTTAGATGCTTGTCTGAATTTGTATGAATACTTAAAGTTCTCTATACAGTCTCCAGATCTGAAATTTCACCTGTCTTTAAAGGGGTAGTTTATGTACAGGAAGGTTGCAGTCTACAGAAAACATCTCAGGTTATGAAGGATCTTGTTATCCAGACTATCACTTTCCTTGCAGTTATGCTAGTGACACTCTTGTGATCTTTGAGCGTAAGATCATCTGACACTGTTACTCCCAAATCCATTACAATTCTCTGCCACTCCATTTTAGTGGTTCCAGTTAATTCTTCAGGTTTTCCATAGCGGAGTAACTATTGGTTCCCTCACACTGTAGTTCATGTAGGAAGGTCAGCACCAATGACCTTGATACTAGAAGGAAAACTTGATGACTTAGTTTCACTCACAAGTGAACTTCATCAAGTACATCTCACGTACGTTTATTATTAAACGTTACGTTTTTATTAATGCCTTATTATCTGAAAGTTGTTGGAAAATGTATTGTAGAGGGCACTCGGTGGGTCTGGTGTTACGATAATGCATCGAAATATTTTATCGTTTTTATTAAAATACTTATGGTATAAGTGCTTTAATAACAGACGACATAACGTAACTATGCTAACTGAAGAGCCATGATTATTGCTTTGATGGGACTGGAGCTAGAGCTTGCCAAAGCCATGTTGTGAAATTCGTCTGTAAACCCTGCATTTGGTAGTCACAGCGGTGGCCCGTGATAACCTTCCTATGGTGTATACATATATACTTGGATGATCTTGTTAGGGCAGCATGGTACAGTGGATAGTGCACTGGCTGTGCTAAGTTTCGAATTGAATTACCTTGAGTTCAAACCTCACCTCTTCCCTGATGTGTTTGTAACCGTGTTACTGTATGGTGACTCAAACAAGAGATATAGTGAACCATACTACGGGTGGGGTTAGAACCCTCGATCAGAGAATCATAAAACTCCAGACCGATGCGTTAGCCACTAGACCAGCTGGGCAGTGGTGCCTATGCTAACCTTCCTATGATGTATAAATATACCTAGTTGGATGAATCTTATTGTAGCCAGCTGGCCCAGTGGCTAACGCGTCGGTCTGGAGTTTTATGACCCTGATCGCGGGTTCTAACCCTACCCTTGGTATGGTTTGTTTGCAATCGTGTCATTACGATTTCGTGAGTCAAGACGTATGGTGACTCAAACAAGAGATATGTAACAGTTATAATTATTTTCACGAGGAAGAGCTGAGACGAACCCTGCACCACCATCATAGAACACTCCCCTGAGGTTTCCTTAAACCATAAACTCCCCACCAGCATCACAGAACACCGTCACACGTCATCTTCACGTTTTAATAATGGTGATATCATACACTGTCACTTTACCTCGTAATTATGAAGATGAACATTTGTGACACTTGTGTAACATTTGGAGGAGGAGTTTGAGGTAATCAGTCCCTCATCCTGGAGTAGATTTGTTCAATCCATCAGTCTCGAGAAAAGTACAGTATGTACTCTAGTCAGGTGAGTAGAAACAGGAGAAGAAGGAGAAGTCACCATTGAACAAACCAAAAGTGTAAGTAGGTCATGCCTGTAGATTTGGCAAGCATAAAAGAATTCCCTGTATCAAGTTCCCAAGATGTTGCAGTGTCTGACAGATGTGATGTAAATTAAATGGTTTAAAAAACCAACAAGTTGAAGAAGCCACTGGTTGGCTAAATGTTTCCTCAGTAAAGATCCTCCAGTGCTGCACTAGTGTCTCAGTCTTCAAATTCTGGGTTTGTTGAACTACTTACATCACATGATCGTATGTAAATGTACATGAATGAAGGAAATATGAGTACCGACACACACACACAATATGAGCACCGACACACACAATATAAGTACCGACACACACACACAATATGAGCACCGACACACACAATATAAGTACAGACACACACACACAATATGAGCACCGACACACACAATATAAGTACCGACACACACACACAATATGAGCACCGACACACACAATATAAGTACCGACACACACACACAATATGAGTACCGACACACACACACACACACACACACACACACACACACACACACACACACACACGCACGCACGCACGCACGCACGTCAAGAAATTAGAGAAAGTGCAAAGGTTTGCAACAAGACTAGTCCCAGAGCTAAAGGGATTGTCCTACGAAGAAAGGTTGAGTGAAATCGGCCTGACGACACTGGAGGACAGGAGGGTCAGGGGAGACATGATAACGACATATAAAATACTGCGCGGAATAGACAAGGTGAACAAAGACGGGATGTTCCAGAGATGGGACACAGAAACAAGAGGTCACAATTGGAAGTTGAAGACTCAGATGAATCAAAGGGATGTTAGGAAGTATTTCTTCAGTCATAGAGTAGTCAGGCCGTGGAATAGCCTAGAAAGTGACGTAGTGGAGGCGGGAACCATACATAGTTTTAAGGAGAGGTATGATAAAGCTCATGGAGCAGGGAGAGAGAGGACCTAGTAGCAATCAGTGAAGAGGCGGGGCCAGGAGCTATGACTCGACCCCTGCAACACACACACACACACACACACACACCAGTCCTATACTTGAGAGGAGTGACCTATGAGTAGATGTTTAAGCTAAGTAGTTGACCTTGTCTAAACAGACTGCTCTTGTCTAAACAGACTGCTCTTGTCTAAACAGACTGCTCTTGTCTAAACAGACTGCTCTTGTCTAAACAGACTGCTCTTGTCTAAACAGACTGCTCTTGTCTAAACAGACTGCTCTTGTCTAAACAGACTGCTCTTGTCTAAACAGACTGCTCTTGTCTAAACAGACTGATCTTGTTCAAAAAGACTTCCATATTTTAGACATTTTTGTTTTACTGTAATATTGTATTTTATTCAATACAGTGAATGCAGTATTTTAGTTCTGAAATGCAATGTTTTTTTTTCTTTTATTTCAGGTGAGTGTTGGCAGTGAGAGACTTGTGCTGGCAGAGTGCGTTGTGTAACGTAAGTGTTTTCAGAGTGTATCATGTAGCGTAAGTGATGGCAGCGGTAAACCTACAGGGCAGAGTGGAAGAGGCAGCGAGCCCTCAAGTGCATGACAACACATTTACAACAATAACAACTCTTTGTACAACGTTTCGCTCAGTTCGTACGTTCTGTCCTTTTTTTTTTTTAATCGAAGTCAGAGGTTGCTCATTTACCCAGCGGACGAGACCAGCGTCAAAAAATGTTTTCCTTGTCATGAGAATACCAGCACAGCCAGTGGTAGGCTGGAGGCGTAGCCTCGTTGACCAGCGGTAGGCTGGAGGCGTAGCCTCGTTGACCAGCGGTAGGCTGGAGGCGTAGCCTCGTTGACCAGCGGTAGGCTGGAGGCGTAGCCTCGTTGACCAGCGGTAGGCTGGAGGCGTAGCCTCGTTGACCAGCGGTAGGCTGGAGGCGTAGCCTCGTTGACCAGCGGTAGGCTGGAGGCGTAGCCTCGTTGACCAGCGGTAGGCTGGAGGCGTAGCCTCGTTGACCAGCGGTAGGCTGGAGGCGTAGCCTCGTTGACCAGCGGTAGGCTGGAGGAGTAGCCTCGTTGACCAGCGGTAGGCTGGAGGAGTAGCCTCGTTGACCAGCGGTAGGCTTGGAGGCGTAGCCTCGTTGACCAGCGGTAGGCTGGAGGCGTAGCCTCGTTGACCAGCGGTAGGCTGGAGGCGTAGCCTCGTTGACCAGCGGTAGGCTGGAGGCGTAGCCTCGTTGACCAGCGGTAGGCTGGAGGCGTAGCCTCGTTGACCAGCGGTAGGCTGGAGGCGTAGCCTCGTTGACCAGCGGTAGGCTGGAGGCGTAGCCTCGTTGACCAGCGGTAGGCTGGAGGCGTAGCCTCGTTGACCAGCGGTAGGCTGGAGGCGTAGCCTCGTTGACCAGCGGTAGGCTGGAGGAGTAGCCTCGTTGACCAGCGGTAGGCTGGAGGAGTAGCCTCGTTGACCAGCGGTAGGCTTGGAGGCGTAGCCTCGTTGACCAGCGGTAGGCTGGAGGCGTAGCCTCGTTGACCAGCGGTAGGCTGGAGGCGTAGCCTCGTTGACCAGCGGTAGGCTGGAGGCGTAGCCTCGTTGACCAGCGGTAGGCTGGAGGAGTAGCCTCGTTGACCAGCGGTAGGCTGGAGGCGTAGCCTCGTTGACCAGCGGTAGGCTGGAGGCGTAGCCTCGTTGACCAGCGGTAGGCTGGAGGCGTAGCCTCGTTGACCAGCGGTAGGCTGGAGGCGTAGCCTCGTTGACCAGCGGTAGGCTGGAGGCGTAGCCTCGTTGACCAGCGGTAGGCTGGAGGCGTAGCCTCGTTGACCAGCGGTAGGCTGGAGGAGTAGCCTCGTTGACCAGCGGTAGGCTTGGAGGCGTAGCCTCGTTGACCAGCGGTAGGCTGGAGGCGTAGCCTCGTTGACCAGCGGTAGGCTGGAGGCGTAGCCTCGTTGACCAGCGGTAGGCTTGGAGGCGTAGCCTCGTTGACCAGCGGTAGGCTTGGAGGCGTAGCCTCGTTGACCAGCGGTAGGCTTGGAGGCGTAGCCTCGTTGACCAGCGGTAGGCTGGAGGCGTAGCCTCGTTGACCAGCGGTAGGCTTGGAGGCGTAGCCTCGTTGACCAGCGGTAGGCTTGGAGGCGTAGCCTCGTTGACCAGCGGTAGGCTTGGAGGCGTAGCCTCGTTGACCAGCGGTAGGCTTGGAGGCGTAGCCTCGTTGACCAGCGGTAGGCTGGAGGCGTAGCCTCGTTGACCAGCGGTAGGCTGGAGGAGTAGCCTCGTTGACCAGCGGTAGGCTGGAGGCGTAGCCTCGTTGACCAGCGGTAGGCTGGAGGCGTAGCCTCGTTGACCAGCGGTAGGCTGGAGGCGTAGCCTCGTTGACCAGCGGTAGGCCTCGTTGACCAGCGGTAGGCTTGGAGGCGTAGCCTCGTTGACCAGCGGTAGGCTGGAGGAGTAGCCTCGTTGACCAGCGGTAGGCTGGAGGCGTAGCCTCGTTGACCAGCGGTAGGCTAGAGGCGTAGCCTCGTTGACCAGCGGTAGGCTAGAGGCGTAGCCTCGTTGACCAGCGGTAGGCTAGAGGCGTAGCCTCGTTGACCAGCGGTAGGCTAGAGGCGTAGCCTCGTTGACGGTGCTCCAGTATTGAAAATCACATGTTTGTGGCTGGCAACACACTTTCCATTGCAAACCAATGTAAAGATAAATTATATGACATAAAAAATACTGGCTGGTATTTGAGTGGAAGTGTTGTGGAACAATAACTGTCTGTGAATTATAGCCAAGTTGACAACCGAAAGAAATCAGAAGTTTTGACATTATTCTTTAAAGTTGAAAAAAGAGGAAAAATATTTGGCGTACCAAGGTTTAAACAGTATTGTGAAAGAACCGTAAAAATAGCTACAATAATAATAATGATAATAATAATTTCCATGGGGAAGTGTAGAAGACTCCTTCCTCCGTAAGCCATGGTTGTCGTAAGAGACCACTAAAATGCCGAGAGCAAGGGGCTAGTAACCTCTTCTGAATAAATTACTAAATGTAAAAAAAAAAAAGAAAACTTTTGTTTTTTATTTTTTCGGGGCACCCTGCCTCAGCGGGAGACTGCCGATGTGTTAAAATATTAATAATGATAATAATAAATTATTATTATTATTATTATTGCAGAATGTTGGTAAATGGGGTCGTTCTCAGACATTTGTGTTTCATGTGGCTTCCGCTGTTTCATTTCCGCAGAAGAAGCAAATGAAGAACCTAGTGACGTTTTAACAGAGCAGACATGATGACTGACCACTTGTGTGTATAAAGTCTGGCCTGCCCATTGGGGACTAAAAGGCCGCGGTATTTTGACCGTGCGAAGGTAGCATAATCATTAGTCTTTTAATTGAATGGTTGGACGAGAAGAAAGCTGTCTTTATCTCGTAGATTGAATTTAACTTTTAAGTGAAAAGGCTGTGTGTGAAGGCTCCTGTTGCTGATGACCCTCGCAAGAAGGTCGAGAAGAATCACAGGGAATGTGTGTGTTTTCACCATTTATTTTTCTCCTTGCATTCTCTATGTCAAAAAAACTGTTTCCGTTTATTTTGTCAGTGTGTCTTGAGTATATTATGTGTTGTGATCACTCTCCTTTAGACTTTAGCCTTTATTTACGTTTTAGCTCTTTTAATTATTAGATCAGCCTTTTAATTATCTTTTGTGCTTGTAAAATGTCTTCATGTGCATAAGGCCATGGACCAGCACCAGCAAGACATTAAGTAGCCAGTCGTTAAGGGTAGTGAAAATTTCACTCCCAGACAACACTGCAACTGTTTGCTCCACACAGGTCCGAGGAAGGAGAATTCAGACTTATAAGTTGTTTTAATTGCAAGATATATGGGTCCACCACTGGTGCAATCGTATATGCAAATATACCAGCAATTCAAAGGGTTTATCAAATAAGTAACACAAGAGATAGGGCCACACCAGAAGTCTAGCTTACTAGTGTACAGAGAACTTTCACGGCACATGTAAGTACGATAAAGTACCTAAATTACTGGGAACGGTTGAAGTCGCTTGATTTGTATTCCCTGGAACACAGGCGAGAAAGCTACATGATAATATACACTTGGAAAGTCCTAGAGGGATTAGTACCAAACTTGCACACTCGCTAAGAAAACAAATGACTTGGCAGGAGATGCAACATTCCCCCAATGAAAAGCAGGGGCGCCACGAGTACACAGAGACAACACAATAAGTGTCAGGAGTTCAAGACTGTTCAACCGCCTCCCAGCATACATATGGGGGATTACCAATAGACCCCTGGATGTCTTCAAGAAGGCGATGAACAGGCATCTAAAGTCAGTACTTGACCAGCCGGGCTATATTTCGTACTTCAGTTTGCGTGCCGCCAGCAGTAACAGCCTCGTTGATCAGACCCTGATCCACCACGAGGCTTGGTCTCAGACCAGGCAGGGGTGCTGACTCCCGAAACCCTCTCCAAGTATACTGATGTGATGACTCCACCAGGCCACTGTTTCTAATTTCTTGAAGACCTGTGTTATGGGCCCACACAGTGTTCCTGCTCTCTCCTTATCAGCCACTGGGATGTTTGGTCAGCTCCCATTCTTCTGTCTTAATTTTGTATCTACTTTACTTCCTCCTATACCTTACATATGTAAGGTATATCGCTTGGTTCTTTACAGTCATTTACCTTCTTACGTGGCATTGAAGTGAGTGAATGTGCGAGTGTTTGTGTGTGTGGGGTGGGGGAGGTATAGTGCCTGATATCTCTGCTTGTTCCTGGTATCTCTGTCTGCTTGTTCCTGTTATCTCTGTCTGCTTGTTCCTGGTATCTCTGTCTGCTTGTTCCTGTTATCTCTGTCTGCTTGTTCCTGTTATCTCTGTCTGCTTGTTCCTGTTATCTCTAACTGCTTGTTCCTGGTATCTCTGTCTGCTTGTTCCTGTTATCTCTAACTGCTTGTTCCTGGTATCTCTGTCTGCTTGTTCCTGGTATCTCTGTCTGCTTGTTCCTGGTATCTCTGTCTGCTTGTTCCTGGTATCTCTGTCTGCTTGTTCCTGGTATCTCTGTCTGCTTGTTCCTGGTATCTCTGTCTGCTTGTTCCTGTTATCTCTAACTGCTTGTTCCTGGTATCTCTGTCTGCTTGTTCCTGTTATCTCTAACTGCTTGTTCCTGGTATCTCTGTCTGCTTGTTCCTGGTATCTCTGTCTGCTTGTTCCTGGTATCTCTGTCTGCTTGTTCCTGGTATCTCTGTCTGCTTGTTCCTGGTATCTCTGTCTGCTTGTTCCTGGTATCTCTGTCTGCTTGTTCCTGGTATCTCTGTCTGCTTGTTCCTGGTATCTCTGTCTGCTTGTTCCTGTTATCTCTAACTGCTTGTTCCTGGTATCTCTGTCTGCTTGTTCCTGTTATCTCTAACTGCTTGTTCCTGGTATCTCTGTCTGCTTGTTCCTGTTATCTCTAACTGCTTGTTCCTGGTATCTCTGTCTGCTTCTTCCTGTTATCTCTAACTGCTTGTTCCTGGTATCTCTGTCTGCTTGTTCCTGTTATCTCTAACTGCTTGTTCCTGGTATCTCTGTCTGCTTGTTCCTGTTATCTCTAACTGCTTGTTCCTGGTATCTCTGTCTGCTTGTTCCTGTTATCTCTAACTGCTTGTTCCTGGTATCTCTGTCTGCTTGTTCCTGTTATCTCTAACTGCTTGTTCCTGGTATCTCTGTCTGCTTGTCCTATTATCCCTGTCTTCTTGTTCCTGTTATCCCTGTCTGCATGTCCTTATTATCCCTGTCTGCTTGTTTCTGCTAACAATGTCTACTTGTTCCTGGTCTCCTTGTCTGCTTGTTCATGTTATCCCTTTCTGCTTGTTCCCGGTATCCCTGTCTGCTCTGTTAGTTTTGCACCTAGGTTTGTCAAATATAAGCCATAGAAGGTGCCTTTACAAGTCACCAACAGACTGACTGATATGTGACGTGGCTGCGGATAGCGGGCGGAGGATCGAACCCCCAACACTCCTTTTGCTCGATGACTCCCCCCCTCACGGGTTTAGATGAACAATTACTTTGATTCATTACTAATTACATCGTTACTTTGATCAAGCATGAGTATTTAGTTACTTTGATTCAACATGAATTACATTTATTTTTACTCTTATTCATCATAAATTACACTTTCACTCATCATGAATTACATTTAGGTACCTTGATTAATCATGAATTACATTTAGGTACCTTGATTAATCATGAATTACATTTAGGTACCTTGATTAATCACGAATTATATTTAGGTACCTTGATTAATTATGAATTACATTTAGGTACCTTGATTAATCACGAATTATATTTAGGTACCTTGGTTAATTATGAATTACATTTAGGTACCTTGATTAATCATGAGTTACATTTATGTGCTTTGATTCAAGACACGAATTTTTCCATTCCACTTGCCTACAAATAAATATTTTCATAATAATAATAATAATAATAATAATAATAATAATAATAATAATAATAATAATGAACGAACACAGCAGATACCAGGGTTCATCTTTGATCAAAATCACGTTTCAAAAAAAAAAAAAAGAAATGGCCCCACTTTGATGTGGGAAGATGAAGAATTCTGTATAAAACTCATTACCATTAAAATGAGATTTGTTTTTTCCTTTGAACTTAACTTTCACAGCAATAACACAGAAATTATTGACTGATGCGGAAGCTTATTTGTGATGTCTTGCTTATTAAGTGTCTGATACTCATAATGTTGCTATGATGCTCATAATGTTGCTATGATGCTCATAATGTTGCTATGATGCTCATAATGTTGCTATGATGCTCATAATGTTGCTATGATGCTCATAATGTTGCTATGATGCTCATAATGTTGCTATGATGCTCATAATGTTGCTATGATGCTCATAATGTTGCTATGATGCTCATAATGTTGCTATGATGCTCATAATGTTGCTATGATGCTCATAATGTTGCTATGATGCTCATAATGTTGCTATGATGCTCATAATGTTGCTATGATGCTCATAATGTTGCTATGCTGCTCATAATGTTGCCATGATGCTCATAATGTTGCTATGATGCTCATAATGTTGCCATGATGCTCATAATGTTGCTATGATGCTCATGTTGCCATAATGCTCATAATGTTGCTATGATGCTCATGTTGCCATGATGCTCATAATGTTGCTATGATGCTCATGTTGCCATGATGCTCATAATGTTGCTATGCTCATAATGTTGTCATGATGCTCATAATGTTGCTATGATGCTCATAATGTTGCTATGATGCTCATAATGTTGCCATGATGCTCATAATGTTGCTATGATGCTCATAATGTTGCCATGATGCTCATAATGTTGCTATGATGCTCATGTTGCCATAATGCTCATAATGTTGCTATGATGCTCATGTTGCCATGATGCTCATAATGTTGCTATGATGCTCATGTTGCCATGATGCTCATAATGTTGCTATGCTCATAATGTTGTCATGATGCTCATAATGTTGCTATGATGCTCATAATGTTGCTATGATGCTCATAATGTTGCTATGATGCTCATAATGTTGCTATGATGCTCATAATGTTGCTATGATGCTCATAATGTTGCTATGATGCTCATAATGTTGCCATGATGCTCATAATGTTGCCATGATGCTCATAATGTTGCTATGATGCTCATGTTGCCATAATGCTCATAATGTTGCTATGATGCTCATGTTGCCATGATGCTCATAATGTTGCTATGATGCTCATAATGTTGTCATGATGCTCATAATGTTGCTATGATGCTCATAATGTTGCTATGATGCTCATAATGTTGCTATGATGCTGCCATGATCATAATGTTGCTATGATGCTCATAATGTTGTCATGATGCTCATAATGTTGCTATGATGCTCATAATGTTGCTATGATGCTCATAATGTTGCCATGATGCTCATAATGTTGCTATGATGCTCATAATGTTGCTATGATGCTCATAATGTTGCTATGATGCTCATAATGTTGCCATGATGCTCATAATGTTGCTATGATGCTCATAATGTTGTCATGATGCTCATAATGTTGCTATGATGCTCATAATGTTGCTATGATGCTCATAATGTTGCTATGATGCTCATAATGTTGCTATGATGCTCATGTTGCCATGATGCTCATAATGTTGCTATGATGCTCATGTTGCCATAATGCTCATAATGTTGCTATGATGCTCATGTTGCCATAATGCTCATAATGTTGCTATGATGCTCATAATGTTGCTATGATGCTCATGTTGCCATGATGCTCATAATGTTGCTATGATGCTCATAATGTTGCTATGATGCTCATGTTGCTATGATGCTCATAATGTTGCCATAATGCTCATAATGTTGCTATGATGCTCATGTTGCCATGATGCTCATAATGTTGCTATGATGCTCATAATGTTGCTATGATGCTCATGTTGCTATGATGCTCATAATGTTGCCATGATGCTCATAATGTTGCCATGATGCTCATAATATTGTCATGATGCTCATAATGTTGCCATGATGCTCATGTTGCCATGATGCTCATAATGTTGTCATGATGCACATAATGTTGCCATGCTCATAATGTTGCCATGATGCTCATAATGTTGCCATGATGCTCATGTTGCCATGATGCTCATAATGTTGCTATGATGCTCATAATGTTGTCATGATGCACATAATGTTGCCATGATGCTCATGTTGCCATGATGCTCATAATGTTGTCATGATGCACATGTTGCCATGATGCTCATAATGTTGCCATGATGCTCATGTTGCCATGATGCTCATAATGTTGCCATGATGCTCATAATGTTGCCATGATGCTCATGTTGCCATGATGCTCATAATGTTGCCATGCTCATAATGTTGCCATGATGCTCATGTTGTCATGATGCTCATGTTGCCATGATGCTCATAATGTTGCCATGATGCTCATAATGTTGCCATGATGCTCATAATATTGTCATGATGCTCATAATGTTGCCATGATGCTCATGTTGCCATGATGCTCATAATGTTGTCATGATGCACATAATGTTGCCATGCTCATAATGTTGCCATGATGCTCATAATGTTGCCATGATGCTCATGTTGCCATGATGCTCATGTTGCCATGATGCTCATAATGATGCTCATAATGTTGCCATGATGCTCATGTTGCCATGATGCTCATGTTGTCATGATGCTCATGTTGCCATGATGCTCATAATGTTGCCATGATGCTCATAATGTTGCCATGCTCATAATATTGTCATGATGCTCATAATGTTGCCATGATGCTCATGTTGCCATGATGCTCATGTTGCCATGCTCAATGTTGCCATGATGCTCATAATGTTGCCATGATTCTCATGTTATGATCATAATGTTGCCATGATGGTCATAATGTTGCTATGATGCTCATAATGTTGCCATGATGCTCATAATGTTGCTATGATGCTCATAATGTTGTCATGATGCACATAATGTTGCCATGATGCTCATGTTGCCATGATGCTCATGTTGTCATGATGCACATAATGTTGCCATGATGCTCATAATGTTGCCATGATGCTCATGTCATGATGCACATAATGTTGTCATGATGCTCATAATGTTGCCATGATGCTCATAATGTTGCCATGATGCTCATAATGTTGTCATGATGCACATAATGTTGCCATGATGCTCATAATGTTGCCATGATGCTCATAATGTTGCCATGATGCTCATAATGTTGCCATGATGCTCATAATGTTGCCATGATGCTCATAATGTTGTCATGATGCTCATGTTGCCATGCTCATGTTGCCATGATGCTCATATTGTCATGATGCTCATAATGTTGCCATGATGCTCATGTTGCCATGATGCTCATGTTGCCATGCTCAATGTTGCCATGATGCTCATGTTATCATGCTCATGTTGCCATGATGCTCATAATGTCATGCTCATAATGTTGTCATGTTGCCATGATGCTCATAATGTTGCCATGATGACCATAATGCCATGATGCTCATAATGTTGTCATGATGCTCATAATATTGCCATGATGCTCATAATGTCATGATGCTCATAATGTTGCCATGATGCTCATGTTGCCATGATGCTCATAATGTTGCCATGATGCTCATAATGTTGCCATGATGCTCATGCCATTATGCTCATGTTGCCGTGATGCTCATAATGTTGCCATGATGCTCATGTTGCCATGATGCTCATGTTGCCATGATGCTCATAATGTTGCCATGATGCTCATAATGTTGTGATGATGCTCATGTTATCATGATGCTCATAATGTTGCCATGATGCTCATAATGTTGCCATGATGCTCATAATGTTGCCATGATGCTCATAATGTTGTGATGATGCTCATGTTGCCATGATGCTCATGTTGTCATGATGCTCATAATGTTCCATGATGCTCATGTTCTCATGCTCATAATGTTGCCATGATGCTCATGTTGCCATGATGCTCATGTTGTCATGACGCTCATAATGGTGTCATGATGCTCATGTTATGATGCTCATAATGTTGCCATGATGCTCATAATGCTATGATGCTCATAATGTCATGATGCTCATGTTGTCATGACGCTCATAATGGTGTCATGATGCTCATGATGTTATGATGCTCATAATGTTGCCATGATGCTCATAATGCTATGATGCTCATGTTGCCATGATGCTCATAATGTTGCCATGATGCTCATAATGCTATGATGCTCATGTTGCCATGATGCTCATAATGCTATGATGCTCATGTTGCCATGATGCTCATAATGCTATGATGCTCATGTTGCCATGATGCTCATAATGTTGCCATGATGCTCATAATGCTATGATGCTCATGTTGCCATGATGCTCATAATGCTATGATGCTCATGTTGCCATGATGCTCATAATGTTGCCATGATGCTCATAATGCTATGATGCTCATGTTGCCATGATGCTCATAATGTTGCCAGATGCTCATGTTGCCATGATGCTCATAATGTTGCCATGATGCTCATAATGTTGCCATGATGCTCATGTTGCCATGATGCTCATAATGCTATGATGCTCATGTTGCCATGATGCTCATAATGCTATGATGCTCATGTTGCCATGATGCTCATAATGCTATGATGCTCATGTTGCCATGATGCTCATAATGTTGCCATGATGCTCATAATGCTATGATGCTAATGTTGCCATGATGCTCATAATGCTATGATGCTCATGTTGCCATGATGCTCATAATGTTGCCATGATGCTCATAATGCTATGATGCTCATGTTGCCATGATGCTCATAATGTCATGATGCTCATAATGTTATCATGATGCTTAGGATGTCATGATATTCATGATGTTGCCATAATGCTCATGATTTTCCATGATTCTCATAATGTCATGATGCTAAAGATGTTGCCATGATGTTCAAGATGTTGCCATGATCTTCATGATGCCAAAATGTTCATGATGCTCATGATGTTGCCATGATGCTCATGATGCTCATGATGTTGCCATGATGCTAATGATGCTTCCATGATGCTCATGATGTTGCCATGATGCTCATGATGTTGCCATGATGCTCATGATGTTGGCATGATGCTCATGATGTTGCCATGATGCTAATGATGCTTCCATGATGCTCATGATGTTGCCATGATGCTCATAATGTTGCTATGATGCTCATAATGTTGCTATGCTGCTCATGATGTTGCCATGATGCTCATAATGTTGCTATGATGCTCATAATGTTGCTATGCTGCTCATGATGTTGCCATGATGCTCATAATGTTGCTATGATGCTCATAATGTTGCTATGATGCTCATAATGTTGCCATGATGCTCATAATGTTGCCATGATGCTCATAATGTTGCCATGATGCTCATAATGTTGCCATGATGCTCATAATGTTGCCATGATGCTCATAATGTTGCCATGATGCTCATAATGTTGCCATGATGCTCATAATGTTGCTATGATGCTCATAATGTTGCTATGATGCTCATAATGTTGCTATGATGCTCATAATGTTGCCCTGATGCTCATGATGTTGCCATGATGCTCATGATGTTGCCATGATGCTCATAATGTTGCCATGATGTTCATGATGCTGCCCTGATGCTCATGATGTTGCCATGATGCTCATGATGTTGCCATGATGCTCATAATGTTGCCATGATGTTCATGATGCTGCCCTGATGCTCATGATGTTGCCATGATGTTCATAAAGTTATCATGGTGCAGCAGCACACTGATGGTGTATCCAATTTTACTAAATATAAAAAAAATATAAAACTTCCACAACCGCTAAAACTGTTTGTGCAGCAACTACCACCACTACCACCACTACCACCACTACGACTACAGTGCCCCATCCCCTGTCTGCATCTATCACCACTACCACCACTACGACTACAGTGCCCCATCCCCTGTCTGCATCTATCACCACTACCACCACTACGACTACAGTGCCCCATCCCCTGTCTGCATCTATCACCACTACCACCACTACGACTACAGTGCCCCATCCCCTGTCTGCATCTACCACCACTACGACTACAGTGCCCCATCCCCTGTCTGCATCTATCACCACTACCACCACTACGACTACAATGCCCCATCCCCTGTCTGCATCTATCACCACTACCACCACTACGACTACAATGCCCCATCCCCTGTCTGCATCTATCACCACTACCACCACTACGACTACAATGCCCCATCCCCTGTCTGCATCTATCACCACTACCACCACTACGACTACAATGCCCCATCCCCTGTCTGCTATCTATCAGTGCCCCACTATCTATCACCACTACGACTACAGTGCCCCATCCCCTGTCTGCATCTATCACCACTACACTACGACTACAGTACTGCATCTACAACCACTACAAGTGCCCCATCCCCTGTCTGCATCTGTCACCACTACCACCACTACGACTACAATGCCCCATCCCCTGTCTGCATCTATCACCACTACCACCACTACGACTACAATGCCCCATCCCCTGTCTGCTATCTACGACTACAGTGCCCCATACCCTGTCACTCACCACTACCACCACTACGACTACAGTGCCCCATCCCCTGTCTGCATCTATCACCACTACGACTACAGTGCCCCATCCCCTGTCTGCATCTATCACCACTACCACCACTACGACTACAGTGCCCCATCCCCTGTCTGCATCTATCACCACTACCACCACTACGACTACAGTGCCCCATCCCCTGTCTGCATCTATCACCACTACGACTACAGTGCCCCATCCCCTGTCTGCATCTATCACCACTACCACCACTACGACTACAGTGCCCCATCCCCTGTCTGCATCTATCACCACTACCACCACTACGACTACAGTGCCCCATCCCCTGTCTGCATCTATCACCACTACGACTACAGTGCCCCATCCCCTGTCTGCATCTATCACCACTACGACTACAGTGCCCCATCCCCTGTCTGCATCTACCACCACTACGACTACAGTGCCCCATCCCCTGTCTGCATCTACCACCACTACGACTACAGTGCCCCATCCCCTGTCTGCATCTATCACCACTACCACCACTACGACTACAGTGCCCCATCCCCTGTCTGCATCTACCACCACTACGACTACAGTGCCCCATCCCCTGTCTGCATCTATCACCACTACCACCACTACGACTACAGTGCCCCATCCCCTGTCTGCATCTACCACCACTACGACTACAATGCCCCATCCCCTGTCTGCATCTATCACCACTACCACCACTACGACTACAGTGCCCCATCCCCTGTCTGCATCTATCACCACTACCACCACTACGACTACAGTGCCCCATCCCCTGTCTGCATCTATCACCACTACCACCACTACGACTACAGTGCCCCATCCCCTGTCTGCATCTATCACCACTACGACTACAGTGCCCCATCCCCTGTCTGCATCTATCACCACTACGACTACAGTGCCCCATCCCCTGTCTGCATCTATCACCACTACGACTACAGTGCCCCATCCCCTGTCTGCATCTATCACCACTACGACTACAGTGCCCCATCCCCTGTCTGCATCTATCACCACTACCACCACTACGACTACAGTGCCCCATCCCCTGTCTGCATCTATCACCACTACGACTACAGTGCCCCATCCCCTGTCTGCATCTATCACCACTACGACTACAGTGCCCCATCCCCTGTCTGCATCTATCACCACTACCACCACTACGACTACAGTGCCCCATCCCCTGTCTGCATCTATCACCACTACGACTACAGTGCCCCATCCCCTGTCTGCATCTATCACCACTACCACCACTACGACTACAGTGCCCCATCCCCTGTCTGCATCTATCACCACTACCACCACTACGACTACAGTGCCCCATCCCCTGTTTGCATCTATCACCACTACCACCACTACGACTACAGTGCCCCATCCCCTGTCTGCATCTATCACCACTACGACTACAGTGCCCCATCCCCTGTCTGCATCTATCACCACTACCACCACTACGACTACAGTGCCCCATCCCCTGTCTGCATCTATCACCACTACGACTACAGTGCCCCATCCCCTGTCTGCATCTATCACCACTACCACCACTACGACTACAGTGCCCCATCCCCTGTCTGCATCTATCACCACTACGACTACAGTGCCCCATCCCCTGTCTCCATCTATCACCACTACGACTACAGTGCCCCATCCCCTGTCTGCATCTATCACCACTACCACCACTACGACTACAGTGCCCCATCCCCTGTCTGCATCTATCACCACTACGACTACAGTGCCCCATCCCCTGTCTGCATCTATCACCACTACGACTACAGTGCCCCATCCCCTGTCTGCATCTATCACCACTACGACTACAGTGCCCCATCCCCTGTCTGCATCTATCACCACTACGACTACAGTGCCCCATCCCCTGTCTGCATCTATCACCACTACCACCACTACGACTACAGTGCCCATCCCCTGTCTGCATCTATCACCACTACCACCACTACGACTACAGTGCCCCATCCCCTGTCTGCATCTATCACCACTACCACCACTACGACTACAGTGCCCCATCCCCTGTCTGCATCTATCACCACTACCACCACTACGACTACAATGCCCCATCCCCTGTCTGCATCTATCACCACTACCACCACTACGTTCCTTCCCTGCACCTACCACTACTACCACCCTCACCCACAACCACTGTTATCAATCACAACCCACCACCATCGTTATAATCCACTGCAAGAACCCCTTCTCCCACCACCAACATCACCCCACCATCACTACCGCCACCATCCCCACCCCACCACCACCACGACCACCACCACCACCATCCCCACTACGACCACTACCACCGCCACCATCCCAACCACCACTACCACCACCATTCACATCACCGCCATCCCCACCACCAGGACGACCACCACCATCACCACCATCCCCACCACCATCACCACTACCACCATCACCACAACAATCACCATCACACCCACCACCACCATCACACCCACCACCACCATCACACCCACCACCACCATCACACCCACCACCACCACCACTACCACCACAATCACCACCCCCACCACCACCTCCACCACCATCACCACCACCATACCACCACCATAACCACCACCACTCCACCACCACCACACCATCACCACCACCATCACTACCACCATCACCACCACCATCACTACCACCACCACCACACCACCACTACCACCATCACTAGCATCACCACCACCATCATCATCATCATCATCATCATCATCATCATCATCACCACCACCACCACCACCACCACCACCACTACCACCATCATCACCACCACTACCACCATCACCATCACCACCACCACTACCATCACCACCACCACTACCACCATCACCATCACTAGCATCACCACCACCATCACCTCCACCACCACCACTACCACCACCATCACCACCACCACTACCACCACCATCACCACCACCACCACCACCACCACCACCACCAGACCCCAGGTGAGCTAGTGATATTGCTTAATTGGTCTCTCTCAGCTCCTCACATATATTGTTTGTGTTGTGTATCTTGCAATAGTGAACCATGGTAGTTCATGGTTCTATGTAGCAGCCACTGTATTATTGTGTGTGTCATGGTAGCCATGGTAGTTCATGGTTCTATGTAGCAGCCACTGTATTACTGTATCTGTCATGGTAGCCATGGTAGTTCATGGTTCTGTGTAGCAGCCACTGTATTACTGTATCTGTCATGGTAGAACATTAAAATGGTATAAAATACCGACAGGTTGTTAGGTAAGACACATATGCAACAGTTAGGTATCTTTATTTTGAAACGTTTCGCCTACACAGTAGGCTTCTTTAGTCGAGTACAGAAAAGTTGATAGAAGCAGAAGATACTTGAAGACGATGTAATCAGTCCATCACCCTTAAAGTTTTGAGGTGGTCAGTCCCTCAGTCTGGAGAAGAGCATTGATTGTAGGTCTTGGTACAGACCTACAATCAACTTCGACAACCTCTACTAGTGAGAACGGCTGGATTTGAGAGGGACCTGACCTCCCAACATCTGAGTTCTTACCTCTTCTAGTGACCTACGTCTCACCTCTTGGCGCTATATAAGGCTCCATCCTGTCACTTCTTCTCCATATCGTTTCATTCCATGGAACAGTGCTCTTCTCCAGACTGAGGGACTGACCACCTCAAAACTTTAAGGGTGATGGACTGATTACATCGTCTTCAAGTATCTTCTGCTTCTATCAACTTTTCTGTACTCGACTGAAGAAGCCTACTGTGTAGGCGAAACGTTTCATAATAAAGATACCTAACTGTTGCATATGTGTCTTACCTAACAATCTGTCATGGTAGCCATGGTAGTTCATGGTTCTGTGTAGCAGTCGCTGTATTACTGTATCTGTCATGGTAGCCATGGTAGTTCATGGTTCTATGTAGCAGCCACTGTATTACTGTGTCTGTCATGGTAACCATGATAGTTCATGGTTCTGTGTAGTAGCCACTGTATTACTGTGTCTATCATGGTAGGCATGGTAGTTCATGGTTATATGTAGCAGCCACTGTAATACTGTGTCATGGTAGCCATGGTAGTTCATGGTTCTCTGTAGCAGCCACTGTATTACTGTATCTATCATGGTAGCCATGGTAGTTTATGGTTCTATGTAGCAGCCACTGTATTACTGTGTCTGTCATGGTAGCCAAGGTAGTTCATGATTTTTATGTAGTAACCACTGTATTACTGTGCCTCTAATGGTAGTTCATGGTTCTATGTAGCAGCCATTGTATTACTGTCTCTCATGGTAGTTCATGGTTCTGTGTAGCAACCACTGTATTACTGTGTCATGGTAGCCATGGTTCTGTATAGCAGCCATTGTGTTACTGTGTCTGTCATGGTAGTCATGGTAGTTCATGGTTCTATGTAACAGCAACTGTATTACAGTGTGTCATGGTAGTTCATGGTCTATGTAGCAGCCACTGTATTACTGTGTCTGTCATGGTAGCCATGGTAGTTCATGGTTCTATGTGGCAGCAACTGTATTACTGTGTCTGTCATGGTAGTTCATGGTTCTATGTGGCAGCAACTGTTTTACTGTGTCTGTCATGGTAGTTCATGGTTCTGTGTAGCAACCACTATTACTGTGTGTGATGGTAGCCATGATAGTTCATGGTTCTATGGAGCAGCCACTGTACTACCGTGTCTCATGGCAGCCATGGTAGTTCATGGTTCTTTGTAGCAGCCACTGTATTACTGTGTCTGTCATATATATATATATATATATATATATATATATATATATATATATATATATATATATATATATATATATATATATATATATATATATATATCTGCCATCGATCCTACAAACAACATGAGCCTAGCAAACTAGGCGTGTATTATGTTGCCAGGACACTCGTGGCAATGGTATGCTCAAGGATTAATTTCATTCTCCTCTTGTTTGAATACCTGCATTAACAAGCAGTCTATATAGCAATAAAACCACGAAACGAGTGGTTTTGAATCATTTACCAAACTGCGGCAGGCCAGGGTTCGACCCCACTACATAATGTACATGTCATCTTATCCACTCCGCCATAGGACAAAGAACTTTGTCCTTGGAAGCAAAGAAAGGGAATGTATAAGAGTATAGTTATACCAACGCTCTTATATGGGTGTGAAACATGGGTGGTGAATGTTGCAACAAGGAGAAGGTTGGAAGCAGTGGAGATGTGATGTCTGAGAGCAGTGTGTGGTGTGACTATAATGCAGAGAATTCGTAGTTTGGAAATTAGGAGGAGGTGCGGGATAATCCTCCAAGTAGAAAAATCATCAGTACCCGACAAAATATCGTTCTTTGACGCCTACTTACCAACCTTTCTCACAATGTTTTCCCCTTATTAAAGCACTGTTTCCACTGCTCACATTTTCTAATATTATCTTCTCAAGAAGCAGTTATGAAGCGTCCTTCCTGCTAGCATACACTATTTAGAGAAACTTAAAATGTTTCAAAATCTAGTATAAGGGAGATAGTGCTTTTACTGATGGCAGCATGGTTTTAACTCGCTGTCTTAATATGTAAAATTAGAAAGCCTTGGACAAGTGTGGTCTGACCATAGTGTTATACTCTACCTATAGTTTAACTGTATGTGTGCAAAATAATAGGCAGATGGATCTTGAGCTTTCTAAAAGCTTGCAAGTAAATAGTAATCAAGAAAGTAAAATTAGGGAGCAGCCTGGGCACAGGTATCGTCCCACGGTCATTAAAATCCACCGATATTGCCACACTTAACAATTGAGGCAGTGACGCAATTGCGGAAAACTATAGATCAGTAAACCTACCTTCACATATCCAAGCAACACCCTCTACCCTGCATTGTTGTATGTCCCTAGTGGGTTTAGCGCTTGAATTTGATAATAATAATAATTCACACATCAAAATCTTTGAACAGGTCCCAGATTGCAAATCGCGTGGAATCACAACAGTTACACACTCCAGGACATCATGGGTTTAAGGCAGGTCGCTCTTGCCTTTCATAACTGCTAGATCATTACGACGCACTCCTGTATGCTCTGGAAGACAAACTAAATGCTGATGTTGTGTACACTGATTTTACAAAAGCGTTCGACAAGTACTATGGTGTAACTGCACACAAAATGCGTGCAAAAAAATGAATAACTGGAAAAGTGGCAGATGGATATTTATCTTCTTAAATAGAACGCAAAGTAACTGTAAAAGGGTGAAGTCAGAGGCTGCCATTGTGAAAGCGCAGTATTCACCTAAGTTTTATTCCTCATTCTTGTATCCAACATTGACAAGGACATAAATAATAGTACTGTAACATCCTTTGATGATGACAGAATCTCTTTGAGAGTGACTTCCGTTGAGGATACAGTGAATCTTCAGGTTAATGTAAATCAAG
The DNA here is from genome assembly GCF_038502225.1 of Cherax quadricarinatus. NCBI lineage: Eukaryota > Metazoa > Arthropoda > Malacostraca > Decapoda > Parastacidae > Cherax > Cherax quadricarinatus. The sequence continues at coordinate 267,513 of NW_027195113.1, forward strand.
CCTTTTAGTGAGCTTCAGACAGTAATATGAGGTTTAACGAGGATAAATTTTAGTTGGAAGAATGGAGGAAATAAAGACTGTAACGGAGTACAGGACAAACTCAAATAATTCAATAGAGAGAAAATCCCATGTGCGACACTTGGGAGTAACGATGTCGGAAGATCTCACATTCAAGGATCACAACAATGTTGTTATTGCTCCCGAAAGGAAAATGATATGCTGGATAACTAGAACATTTATAAAATGGAACAGAGAACAAACCTTGAAGTACTTAATACATTAGAGGAGAAATGTAAGGGACTTGATAACGTCTACACTACAGTAGCCCTGATTACTATGAAAACAAACAATGCTGGAGAAGAGCAGTGATATAAACACCCAGCACTACATTATGAAGTGAGGTGTTACCACAGGTGTTGACAATACACACAATTCCAAAAGATCACAAGTGGAACTGTCTCTTTCCTTTTTGCTAACATGACCTACGCAGCCCAAGTGAATATTGATTTACAGGCGGGAGATGATGCTTCTCAGCTCTTGAACTATTACCTGGAGAGAGTTTCGGGGGTCAACGCCCCCGCGGCCCGGTCTGTGACCAGGCCTCCTGGTGGATCAGCCCCTGATCAACCAGGCTGTTGCTGCTGGCTGCACGCAAACCAACGTACGAGCCACAGCCCGGCTGATCAGGAACTGACTTTAGGTGCTTGTCCAGTGCCAGCTTGAAGACTGCCAGGGGTCTGTTGGTAATCCCCCTTATGTGTGCTGGGAGGCAGTTGAACAGTCTCGGGCCCCTGACACTTATTGTATGGTCTCTTAACGTGCTAGTGACACCCCTGCTTTTCATTGGGGGGATGGTGCATCGTCTGCCAAGTCTTTTGCTTTCGTAGTGAGTGATTTTCGTGTGCAAGTTCGGTACTAGTCCCTCTAGGATTTTCCAGGTGTATATAATCATGAATCTCTCCCTCCTGCGTTCCAGGGAATACAGGATTGGCATGGATTTAGAAAAATCCAAAACACAAATGTTGTCTACTCAGACTTCGTGAAGACATTTGGCAGATGCGCTCATGGAGTGATTACACTTACATTAAAATCAATAGGTATAACCGAAATAGTAAAAAACAAATTTATTTTCAATCTCCTAACGAACAGAACGGAAAGCAAAATCAAGCCTTTGCTAATTAAAAAAATCAGTACTCCAAGGAGAGGTTCTGGCACCTTTACTGTTTTTTATCTTCGCAGAAAATATAAACAAAGCATTAATTACAACTGTGTATCATCCTTTGTAGGTGATAAAAAAAATGAAAAATCACTTCGCTACAAAACACTACAATTTTCAAGCAGATATTAACAGAATTTTCCAGAGAACAATGGCATATAACATGTTCAATAGTGGCAAATTAATACAGCTCAGCCCTTCAAGGTGCCTTGACGCTGATGAAGGGCTTTTGATCCAAAGAATTGGAGCATCCCTCCCTTTCCTTGGATCGATTTTGATTGCATCTCATTCCTCAATATGATTCCTGTTGGTTTAACACTTCCCTGTTAAGTAAAATTATACAATTTCTCACATATGGAAAGAATGAGGAGCTCAAAAGGAGCATTGGATACTAAGCTTGGGACCATCTCAGGGAGCCAAGGGAACGCTAAAAGACATTGGTATAATATTGGCAGATGATTGTCATCTAGAAAACACAATAAAGCAAATACTACGAAAGCCAGGAAAATGAGAGAACGGATATTGAGAACTTTCAATAGAGAGGGGAAAAAAAAAATGTCATTGATGATACAATCCAAGTCATTATGTTTTCTCGTTTAAAATATTTTTCAATGTCGATGACTCCGGTCAGAATATGAGTAATAAAGAGCGTTTACTGCCTTGATAGAGTCAATAAAGCATTTAAACTACTAGAAACTCCTAAAAGTACTTGGAATGTACTCTGTGAAGTGAAGGGAAACCTAATAATAATATACATAATATACTTGAGGGCTTAGTCTCAAATTTACACACTACCATAACGTTCTTGATGAGAATTATGGAAGTGCAAAATAGATCCAGTGAGAAGTAGGAGTTTCATGGGCAAAATAAGAGAAACTATGCCAACATCCGCGGTCCATGACACTGCAGCTGCTACCAGCGGATATCTAAAATATTGCCGGAAAAAGTGTAGAAGTTTTCACTGGGAAACCGGATCACCACCTTCACCCCTTCTCTCTCTCTGGTCGTGTCCTTGACATGCTGGTGCATTATGTTTTTCTTCACCACCTTCTTCATCTTAGCCCTCCAACTTTCCGGTTATGTGTCGTTGTCAATTCTCCTAGATCGTTTCTTTGTGGTTGATTTTTTTTCACGATTTGATTAGTACCTTCGCCTTGTTCTTGTGCGTCCTCGTAAGAACCTCTTCTGTTATTGTGTCAACCACTGTTTTGTTGTCCTCACATTCATGTCTTGTTCTCCTGTTGCTTAATGGTTCCACATCATGGCTGCTACTGCCTTGGGTCCCCCAGTCTTGAATTTGTCTATTGTGTTACTCCATGGAAAAATAATGGAATTAAAGTTTGAAACAGAGTGCAAGATAACTTCAGGTAACTATCTCTGCTTCTCACTCTTATCTCCAAAAATTTTAATGGTTCTTCTTAATATTGCCACTCCAACCCCTTTCCCTTGTTACCTCTTTCCTAAGCACTTGATATCTAGCTGGGAATATTGCATCTGTTAGTATCTTCGTAAGAGTTACTTCCACTGATCTTACGTCTACTGTTAATTCATTTCATTTGCCACTTTTGATATGTTGACTGTGTGTGTGTATTTGTGCACGTATGAGCGCGCTTATCTGCTCACTATTTTGTACTTGCGAGGGTTGTGTGGAGGCTTCTGACCCCTCCACTTAAGCTAATTAGAACAGCTTTACATAGAGCATTTCTGACATCTTGAATATTCACGTGAACTCTAAAAAAATTTATGAAATATACTTTTATTATATCCTCTTTAAGCTCCCACTTTAATACCTATTCCCCTCCAATCCATTTTCCATCTCCGAGACTAAAGAAATTCTTCCTAACATCAATATAGCTTATGTTTCTCAGGTTTCTGCAGTGTTCCCGTGTCTAGGGACTTATCATTGCAGATAGTTTATAACAATATACTTACACAATAAAACTCTTCCCATGCATTTTCTCAACCACATTTCTTAAGGGCAACTCTGCCGTCCCACACCTGCAGCCTCACCTCTGCCTAAAAATTTAATGGGGTCAAGTCTGAATGGGGACCGGTCACAAGGGGCCTTGCACCCTTGACTTCCTCCCACAAGCAGATCCTTGCCTACAATTAAACCTCCCTGCCCCCTGCCCACAAGCAGAGCCCTGCAGAATCTTGTTCCCTACACACAAGCAACCCCCTGCCCCCTGCCCACAAGCAGAGCCCTGCAGAATCCTGCTCCCTACACACAAGCAGACTCTCCCTCATGCAGCAGGTGTGGGCGGAGTACCCTTGCCTGAGCCCATTGATCGTATCCGTCAGTGTTAAGCTGGTGTGATCAATGAAACAGCTGGTGCTCCTTACCTCCATTACTCACACCCATCACTCGTTACCTCCATTACTCACACCCATTACTTGGTACCTCCATTATTCACACCATCACTCCTTACCTCCATGACTCATACTCATCAATCACACCAGCCCCTTAACTCATCCTGGTTGTCTTCCACCTCCTTGATTATCCACCCCTTAACTCTCCATTATCTAACCTATCTGGTCCCCTTAATTATCCACACCCCCTCGACCGCTTCATTATCCTGGTTGTCGAGTGCATCCTTAATAATTATCCACACCCCTCGACCGCTCCATTATCCTGGTTATAAAGTACCTGCTTAATTATCCACACCTTTTTAACTTCTTATCGTGGGTGTCAAGCACCTTAAGTAACCACCTTCTTAACTTTCCCGTTATCCAGAGTGCCAGGACCTACCTTAATTACCTGGCACTGTCTCTTGGATACCCAGAGATTTTTTTCCTCATCCAATACTAGACCTGTTAAAGAATGAGACACTTGTGCAACATTTGGGTTTATGTACCGTGGAAACGTTTCACCAGCCAGTGGTTTCTTCAGTCCAGTAAACAGAAGAACGACGGAAGATGAGGAGAAGTTTGAGGTAATCAGTCCCTCATCCTGGAGAAGATGTCTTCACTTCATCAAAAAATTAACGGACTTGGTTTATATTCATAATTCATTGAATTATTGACAGTAAAGTACAATAAAGTACAGTAAACGTACTGCAAAGTACAATAAATGTACTGTGCAGTTAACGTACAATTCAGTACAGTAAACGTAAAATAGAGTCAACGTACAACACGTACATTAAAATATAGTAAAGATACGTTATAATATGACAATTAACTCACTATGAATAAGTTTTCTTGGCTTTTCTCAATAATTGTTGTCACGGGAGACTAAATTAGGCACGAGAGGACCAGGCAGGTGATTATAGTGCTTTGAGGTTGATAATGGGAGAAGCAGGCTGATAATGGGAGCAGCAGGTTGATAATGGGAGCAGTAGGTTGGTAATGGGAGCAGTAGGTTGATAATGGGAGCAGTAGGTTGGTAATGGGAGCAGTAGGTTGATAATGGGAGCAGTAGGTTGATAATGGGAGCAGCAGGTTGATAATGGGAGCAGTAGGTTGATAATGGGAGCAGTAGGTTGATAATGGGAGCAGCAGGTTGATAATGGGAGCAGTAGGTTGGTAATGGGAGCAGTAGGTTGATAATGGGAGCAGTAGGTTGATAATGGGAGCAGTAGGTTGATAATGGGAGCAGTAGGTTGATAATGGGAGCAGTAGGTTGATAATGGGAGCAGTAGGTTGATAATGGGAGCAGCAGGCTGATAATGGGAGCAGCAGGTTAATAATGAGAGCAGCAGGTTGATAATGGGAGCAGTAGGTTGATAATGGAAGCAGCAGGCTGATAATGGGAGCAGCAGGTTGATAATGGGAGCAGTAGGTTGGTAATGGGAGCAGTAGGTTGATAATGGGAGCAGCAGGCTTATAATGGGAGCAGCAGATTGATAATGAGAGCAGCAGGTTGATAATGGGAGCAGTAGGTTGGTAATGGGAGCAGTAGGTTGATAATGGGAGCAGTAGGTTGATAATGGAAGCAGCAGGCTGATAATGGGAGCAGCAGGTTGATAATGGGAGCAGTAGGTTGGTAATGGGAGCAGTAGGTTGATAATGGGAGCAGTAGGTTGATAATGGGAGCAGTAGGTTGATAATGGGAGCAGCAGGTTAATAATGGGAGCAGCAGGTTGATAATGGGAGCAGCAGGTTGATAATGGGAGCAGTAGGTTGGTAATGGGAGCAGCAGGTTGATAATGGGAGCAGCAGGTTGATAATTGGAGCAGAAGGTTGATAATGGGAGCAGTAGGTTGATAATGACAGCAGTAGGTTGATAATGGGAGCAGCAGGTTGATAATGGGAGCAGTAGGTTGATAATGGGAGCAGCAGGTTGATAATGGGAGCAGTAGGTTGATAATGGGAGCAGTAGGTTGATAATGGGAGCAGGAGGTTGATAATGGGAACAGCATGTTGATAATGGGAGCAGTAGGTTGATAATTGGAGCAGTAGGTTAATAATGGGAGCAGCAGGTTGATTATTGGAGCAGCAGGTTGATAATGGGAGCCGTAGGTTGATAATAGGAGCAGTAGGTTAATAATGGGAGCAGCAGGTTGATAATGGGAGCAGTAGGTTGATAATGGGAGCAGCAGATTGATAATGGGAGCAGTAGGTTAATAATGACAGCAGTAGGTTGATAATGGGAGCAGCAGGTTGATAATGGGAGCAGTAGGTTGATAATGGGAGTAGCAGGTTAATAATGGGAGCAGTAGGTTGATAATGGGAGCAGCAGGTTGATAATGGGAGCAGCATTTTGATAATGGGAGCAGTAGGTTAATAATGGGAGCAGCAGGTTGATAATGGGAGCAGTAGGTTGATAATGGGAGCAGCAGGTTGATAATGGGAGCAGTAGGTTGATAATGGGAGTAGCAGGTTAATAATGGGAGCAGTAGGTTGATAATGGGAGCAGCAGATTGATAATGGGAGCAGTAGGTTGATAATGGGAGCAGTAGGTTGATAATGAGAGCAACAGGTTGATAATGGGAGCAGCAGGTTGATAATGGGAGCAGTAGGTTGATAATGGGAGCAGTAGGTTGATAATGGGAGCAGCAGGTTGATAATGGGAGCAGCAGATTGATAATGAGAGCAGCAGGTTGATAATGAGAGCAGCAGATTGATAATGGGAGCAGCAGGTTGATAATGGGAGCAGTAGGTTGATAATGGGAGCAGCAGGTTGATAATGGGAGCAGTAGGTTGATAATGAGAGCAGCAGATTGATAATGGGAGCAGTAGGTTGATAATGAGAGCAGTAGGTTGATAATGGGAACAGTAGGTTTTTAATGGGAGTAACAGGATAATAATGGGAGCAGCAGGTTGATAATGGGAGCAGTAGGTTGATAGTGAGAGCAGCAGATTGATAATGGGAGCAGTAGGTTGATAATGGGAGCAGCAGGTTGATAATGGGAGCAGCAGGTTTTTAATGGGAGCAACAGGTTAATAATGGGAGCAGCAGGTTATTAATGGGAACAGCGCTTCCCCAAATCCACAATCACTTGCCTCCCACTACCTTACCCGTCCCACAATCCTCTTCTCCAAACACCCACAATCACCTGATACCCCACACTACCTTGTCTTCCCCACAGTCCTCCCCACACTCACAATCACCTGCCACCCCACACTACCCTGTGCTCCCTGTTCTCCCCACACTCCTCTCTCCTCACCAACAATTACCTGCCACACCACACTACCCTGGCCACCCCACAGTCACCTCCCACTATCCTGCACCTCCCTCTCTCCTCCACACTCACTCCCACAGAGAGAGATAGCTCTGCTACACGCCCCACACTCTACATGTATTGACAAGCAGAGGTCAATATAACTGGTGAGTCCAGCCATGACGTGACCAGTAGTGTCCCCATCACCCCTTCCCATCACCAGTCCCCAGTCCCATCACCCCTTCCCATCATCAGTCCCCAGTCCCATCACCAGTCCCCAGTCCCATCACCCCTTTCCCATCACCAGCCCCCATTCCCATCACTAGCCCCCTCTCTGCATCTCCGAGAAGACTTCTAAATACCAAGTGCCGGATCAACCAGGCTGTGATGAATGTGTGGCATCGAGCCGTCAACAGCAACAGCCTAGTTGACTAGTCAAGCACCAGGTAAGCCTGGCCCAGGGCCGGGCTGCAGGTGCAGGGAAATTTTCGAAACCCCTTAAAGGTACATCAAAGGTAAAAACTGTCTGACACAGCAACAGGCGCAGAGTCTTGGTACAGAGGATATATTCTACAACTCTACTGCCAAACTGTTCCAAATTGAGAGCTTGACCTAATTCCACTAGTGGATCCCGCCCACCTGTGATACTATCTTCAACTGCTGCATCTTTCTTCTAACTGAACACCGTCTATCAAGGCTAAGGGATTGAATACCGTCTATCAAGGCTAAGGGATTGAATATCGTCTATCAAGGCTATGGGACTGAACACCGTCTATCAAGGCTAAGGGACTAAACACCGTCTATCAAGGCTAATGGACTGGACACCGTCTATCAAGTCTAAGGGATTGAACACTGTCAAGGCTAAGGGACTGTACACCGTCTATCAAGGCTAAGGGGCTGAACATCGTCTATCAAGTGTAAGGGACTGAACATAGTCTATCAAGGCTAATGGACTGAACACCGTCTATCAAGGCTAAGGGACTAGACATCGTCTATCAAGGCTAATGGATTGGATATCGTCTATCAAGGCTAAGGGACTGAACATCGTCTTTCAAGGCTAAGACATGTGCAACACCTGGCCCAGGGCCAGGTGTTACACATGTCTTATTCATCAATAAAGATGCACCACGTGACGCACACAGACTATCACTTCATGCACCACGTGACGCACACAGACTATCACTTCATGCACCACGTGACGCACACAGACTATCGCTTCATGCACCACGTGACGCACACAGACTATCGCTTCATGCACCACGTGACGCACACAGACTATCACTTCATGCACCACGTGACGCACACAGACTATCACTTCATGCACCACGTGACGCACACAGACTATCACTTCATGCACCACGTGACGCACACAGACTATCACTTCATGCACCACGTGACACACACAGACTATCACTTCATGCACCACGTGACGCACACAATCACTTCATGCACCACGTGACGCACACAATCACTTCATGCACCACGTGAGGCACACAGACTATCACTTCATGCACCACGTGGCGCACACAATCACTTCATGCACCACGTGAGGCACACAATCACTTCATGCACCACGTGACGCACACAATCACTTCATGCACCACGTGACGCACACAATCACTTCATGCACCACGTGACGCACACAATCACTTCATGCACCACGTGACGCACACAATCACTTCATGCACCACGTGACGCACACAGACTATAACTTCATGCACCACGTGACACACACAATCACTTCATGCACCACGTGACGCACACAATCACTTCATGCACCACGTGACGCACACATACTATCGCTTCATGCACCACGTGACGCACACAGACTATAACTTCATGCACCACGTGACGCACACAATCACTTCATGCACCACGTGAGGCACACAATCACTTCATGCACCACGTGACGCACACAATCACTTCATGCACCACGTGACGCACACAATCACTTCATGCACCACGTGACGCACACAGACTATCACTTCATGCACCACGTGACGCACACAGACTATCACTTCATGCACCACGTGACGCACACAGACTATCGCTTCATGCACCACGTGACGCACACAGACTATCACTTCATGCACCACGTGACGCACACAATCACTTCATGCACCACGTGACGCACACAATCACTTCATGCACCACGTGACGCACACAATCACTTCATACACCACGTGACGCACACAGACTATCACTTCATGCACCACGTGACGCACACAGACTATCACTTCATGCACCACGTGACGCACACAGACTATCACTTCATGCACCACGTGACGCACACAGACTATCACTTCATGCACCACGTGACACACACAATCACTTCATGCACCACGTGACGCACACAATCACTTCATGCACCACGTGACGCACACAGACTATAACTTCATGCACCACGTGACGCACACAATCACTTCATGCACCACGTGAGGCACACAATCACTTCATGCACCACGTGACGCACACAATCACTTCATGCACCACGTGACGCACACAATCACTTCATGCACCACGTGACGCACACAATCACTTCATGCACCACGTGAGGCACACAATCACTTCATGCACCACGTGACGCACACAATCACTTCATGCACCACGTGACGCACACAGACTATCACTTCATTCACCACGTGACGCACACAGACTATCGCTTCATGCACCACGTGACGCACACATACTATCACTTCATGCACCACGTGACGCACACAATCACTTCATGCACCACGTGACGCACACAGACTATCGCTTCATGCACCACGTGACGCACACAGACTATCGCTTCATGCACCACGTGACGCACACAGACTATCACTTCATGCACCACGTGACGCACACAGACTATCACTTCATGCACCACGTGACACACACAGACTATCACTTCATGCACCACGTGACGCACACAATCACTTCATGCACCACGTGACGCACACAGACTATCACTTCATGCACCACGTGACGCACACAATCACTTCATGCACCACGTGACGCACACAGACTATCGCTTCATGCACCACGTGACGCACACAGACTATCACTTCATGCACCACGTGACGCACACAGACTATCGCTTCATGCACTGCGTCACTCGCAAATTTCCAGCAAATATTGAGCTAACAGAGTCAACAAACACAAACAGAAAGTATAAACAAGACAAAATATCCGCATCGGGTTTAATTTAATATAAAAAATTTTAAAAAGTTTACCCTTAATGCTAGTGCGAACTGTCAGCTCTCTTATAGTGTTACAAGCTCTCTTATAGTGTTACAAGCTCTCTTATAGTGTTACAAGCTCTCTTATAGTGTTACAAGCTCTCTTATAGTGTTACAAGCTCTCTTATAGTGTCACAAGCTCTCTTATAGTGTCACAAGCTCTCTTATAGTGTTACAAGCTCTCTTATAGTGTTACAAGCTCTCTTATAGTGTCACAAGCTCTCTTATAGTGTCACAATAGTGTTACAAGCTCTCTTATAGTGTCACAAGCTCTCTTATAGTGTTACAAGCTCTCTTATAGTGTTACAAGCTCTCTTATAGTGTTACAAGCTCTCAAGTGTTACAAGCTCTCTTATAGTGTTACAAGCTCTCTTATAGTGTTACAAGCTCTCTTATAGTGTTACAAGCTCTCTTATAGTGTTACAAGCTCTCTTATAGTGTTACAAGCTCTCTTATAGTGTTACAAGCTCTCTTAGTGTTACAAGCTCTCTTATAGTGTTACAAGCTCTCTTATAGTGTTACAAGCTCTCTTATAGTGTTACAAGCTCTCTTATAGTGTTACAAGCTCTCTTATAGTGTTACAAGCTCTCTTATAGTGTTACAAGCTCTCTTATAGTGTTACAAGCTCTCTTATAGTGTTACAAGCTCTCTTATAGTGTTACAAGCTCTCTTATAGTGTTACAAGCTCTCTTATAGTGTTACAAGCTCTCTTATAGTGTCACAAGCTCTCTTATAGTGTTACAAGCTCTCTTATAGTGTTACAAGCTCTCTTATAGTGTTACAAGCTCTCTTATAGTGTTACAAGCTCTCTTATAGTGTTACAAGCTCTCTTATCTTGTAGTGTTACAAGCTCTCTTATAGTGTTACAAGCTCTCTTATGGTGTTACAAGCTCTCTTATAGTGTTACAAGCTCTCTTATAGTGTTACAAGCTCTCTTATAGTGTTACAAGCTCTCTTATAGAGCTCCTCTCTAGTGTTACAAGCTCTCTTATAGAGCTCCTCTCTAGTGTTACAAGCTCTCTTATAGAGCTCCTCTCTAGTGTTACAAGCTCTCTTATAGAGCTCCTCTCTAGTGTTACAAGCTCTCTTATAAAGTTCCTCTCTAGTGTTACAATCTCTCTTATAGAGCTCCTCTCTAGTGTTACAAGCTCTCTTATAAAGCCCCTCTCTAGTGTTACAAGCTTTTATAAAGCTCCTCTCTAGTGTTACAAGCTCTCTTATAAAGCTCCTTTCTAGTGTTACAAGCTGTCTTATAAAGTTCCTCTCTACTCTTAAAAGCTCTTATAAAGTTCGTCTCTAGTGTTAGAAGCTCTTATAAAGTTCGTCTCTAGTGTTAGAAGCTCTTATAAAGTTCCTCTCTAGTGTTAGAAGCTCTTATAAAGCTCCTCTAGTGTTACGAGCTCTCATAAAGCTCCTCTATACAGTGCGCTTTTCGTATAAACGCGACTGGAAAAAAATTTGAAGTGAATAATGTGTATAACATCCTTCACAGTACGTGTTGTTAATGTTAATGTATTTTATTAATAGCGTTCAAAAAGTTGTACTGTATAAAGGAGCTTTATAGGAAAGCTTAAAGGAGCTTTATATGAGAGCTTAAAGGAGCTTTATATGAGAGCTTAAAATAGCTTTATATGAGAGCTTAGCTATAGAAATAATGGAAGGTATTTATATATTTTTATACATTTTTGGAAATACATTTTTTTCACAGGTGTAGTGTTGTCTTGGGCAGTTGTTGTCTTGGGCAGTTGTTGTCTTGGGCAGTTGTTGTCTGGGGCAGTTGTTGTCTTGGGCAGTTGTTGTCTTGGGCAATTGTTGTCTTGGGCAGTTGTTGTCTTGGGCAGTTGTTGTCTGAGGCAGTTGTTGTCTGGGACAGTTGTTGTCTGAGGCAGTTGTTGTCTGGGGCAGTTGTTGTCTGGGGCAGTTGTTGTCTGGGGCAGTTGTTGTCTGGGGCAGTTGTTGTCTGGGGCAGTTGTTGTCTGGGGCAGTTGTCTGACATTCATATCAAATTTTCCTTCTCAACCTCAAGGCAAAATGGGATTTTTAAATTACATTCCAAAGGTTTCTTATGAGAGAGAGAGAGAGAGAGTGAAGAGAGTATATTGAGAGAGAGAGGTTTCTTATGACAGAGAGGTTTTTTATGAGAGAAAGAGAGGTTTCTTATGAGAGAGACAGAGGTTTCGTATGAGAGAGGTTTCTTATGAGAGAAAGGTTTCTTATGAGAGAGAATCGTTACTTATGAGAGAGGTTTCTTATGAGAGAGACAGACAGTCGCATTAGTGCCTAACGCGACTGTCTGGAGTTTTGAGGCTCTCTGGCCGCGGGTTCAAACCCCACCCGTGGTATGGTTTGTTTGCAATCGTGTCATTACGATTTCGTGAGTCATGTTGACAGTTTTGAGGGGCCTTGAGCTACAGTTCGTCACGGCCACGCTAGCTGGAGATTCGTCTGTAAAAAGTTGCATTTGTGGTCACAGTGGTGCCTATGCTAACCTTCCTATGGTGTAGAAATATACCTAGTTGGACGAATCTTATTGGTTTAGAAAGACACGTAAGCAAACACTATAACATATTTATTAGAAAACGTTTCGGTCCTGTGACCTTGATCACTTCTAACATACAGAGGTAGAAAGACATGTTAGAAGTGATCAAGGTCCCAGGACCGAAACGTTTTCTAATAAATATGTTATAGTGTTTGCTTACGTGTCTTTCTAAACCAACTTGTCGGTATTTATTACCAAGGTTTATACCACGAATCTTATTGTAGCCAGCTGGCGCAGTGGCTAACGCGACGGTCTGGAGTTTTGCGACTCTCTGACCCCGGGTTCAAACCCCATCCGTGGTATGGTCAGTCTTTACAGACTTTTACCCACATTCAGCAAACACCCACCTTCACTGTACACCCACAGTCACTGTACACCCACACTTAGCATACACCCACATTCACGGTCTTTTGTATTTTTCCCAACATTTGGCAGAAAAATCAGAATGCAGATGTAATATACACAGACTTTGCAAAAGCATTTGACAAATGCGATCATGGCGTAATAGCCCATAAAATACGTGCTAGAGGAATAACTGGGAAAGTGGGGAGATGGATCTTCAACTTCCTAACAAATCGAACACAAAGAGTAGTGGTCAACAGAGTTAAATCGGAGGCTGCCATAGTGAAGAGCTCTGTTCCACAAGGCACAGTACTCGCCCCCATCTTATTCCTTATCCTCATATCAGACATAGACAGAGATATACACCACAGCACCGTATCATCCTTTGCGGATGATCCTAGGATCTGCATGAGGCTGTCATCTGCTGAGGACGCGGTTAACCTCCAAGAAGATATAAACAAAGTTTTCCAGTGGGCAACGGTAAACAATATGATGTTCAATGAGGACAAATTCCAACTACTCCGTTATGGAAAACTGGAGGAGATAATAACTAGAACAGAGTATACTACTGACTCCGGCCATACAATAGAGCGGAAAAATAATGTAAGGGACCTGGGAGTAGTAATGTCTGAGGATCTCACTTTCAAGGATCACAACAGTGCCACGATCGCACGTGCAAATAAAATGATAGGATGGATAATGAGAACGTTCAAAAAGAGAGATGCCAAGCCAATGATAATCCTTTTCAAATCACTTGTTCTCTCTAGGCTGGAATACTGCTGTACATTAACATCTCCATTCAAAGCAGGTGAAATCGCAGATCTAGAGAGTGTACAGAGATCCTTTACTGCACGTATAAGTTCTGTCAAGCACCTTAACTACTGGGAACACTTGGAAGCACTTGACTTGTACTCGTTGGAATGCAGGAGGGAGAGATGTATCATAATATACACTTGGAAAATCTTGGAAGGAATGGTCCCAAATCTGCACACAGAAATCACTCCCTACGAAAGTAAAAGACTGGGCAGGCGATGCAAAATGCCCCCAATAAAAAGTAGGGGCGCCATTGGTACACTAAGGGAAAACACCATAAGTGTCCGGGGCCCAAGACTGTTCAACAGCCTCCCATCAAGCATTAGGGGAAATGCCAATAAGCCCCTGGCTGCCTTCAAGAGAGAGCTGGACAGATACCTAAAGTCAGTGCCGGATCAGCCGGGCTGTGGCTCGTACGTTGGACTGCGTGCGGCCAGCAGTAACAGCCTAGTTGATCAGGCCCTGATCCATCGGGAGGCCTGGTCATGGACCGGGCCGCGGGGGCGTTGATCCCCGGAATAACCTCCAGGTAACCTCCAGGTAACCAGGTAGCACTGCCCCTCCCACCCAGGAGGACTAGTCTGAGACCGGGCCTCGTGGGCCATGATTTTCGGAACCCTCGGTAGATATTATAACTCACTCTCTCTCTCTCTCTCTCTCTCTCTCTCTCTCTCTCTCTCTCTCTCTCTCTCTCTCTCTCTCTCTCTCTCTCTCAGATGTGCTCAAGAGACCAGGTTTAGGTGCCAGCTGGCTAAAGTTGTAAACATCTAGCAGCAGCTGGGTCTATTACTGCACTATTAACAATTAACTAACAGCTGGGTTTAGCATAATTGTCTTAAACGGCAGATTTGAGTAGGTAAAATACTTGATCAAGTTACATGTGTGCGATGTTATTCGTGCGCGCGCGCGCCCGTGTGTGTGTGTGTGTGTGTGTGTGTGTGTGTGTGTGTGTGTGTGTGTGTGTGTGTGTGTGTGTGGGTGTGTGTGTGTGTGGGTGTGTGTGGGTGGGTGTGTGTGTGGTGTCTATACACCATATGTGGTACCATGTTTATGTATATTCTTACTTCGTCAAGCATTCAGAACAGTAATATGTGGTCATCAGCAGCAAAGGGCATCTCACATTCTGTTTACCATACGACAGAGTCGCTTAGGGTGAATACTAAGTATAGCCTTGTTGGCTCATTCCCTCCTCTCTGGTTGTGTCCCTGGCATATTGGCACAAAGTTTTCCTTCACTATTTCCATGTTGGCTCTCCACTTTTTCGATTCTCGAGAGTGAGAGAGAGAGAGAGAGAGAGAGAGAGAGAGAGAGAGAGAGAGAGAGAGAGAGAGAGAGAGAGAGAGAGAGAGAGAGAGAGAGAGAGAGAATTCTGTAGGGTTATTAACTATACATATTCTACAATGGAAACATTTAGCATATACGATGCAGGGAATGAGACATGAGGACGAGTCAAGAAGTCTAATCATTACTTGAAGCATAGGTATAATGTTTGTCAGGAAACAGCACAAGTGTTTCCTGACACGGGTCTTAATCATAAGATGACCCACATCTGGAGCTTTTGGTCATCTCACCGAGGACTTCCGCTGGCTTACCCGTCCACCTCTTTAAAAAATCATGGTTATGATTACAACCATTACAAGAAGCAGTAGACAGGTTAATAGTCAAGATGGATAGAATTGAGACTTTGATGCCGAGAGCAGGTTTGGGATGGAGGGATTACTGAATGATCGGTTTTTTATGGATAAAAGAGCGTAGGATTGACGAGGATTGACAGTATGTTAATCCTCTTTTATCTTCGTAACTGGAAAAGGATAAAAAAAAATATTAGATTTTTAGAGACAAATTTGCTGCATATACGAGGTAAAGTGTTTGACAGAATTGTTATTAAGAGACTAAAGAAAAGCCAGAATACTCTTATATGATTGAAGAACTTTGTGACTTTGGAAAGTGATCTTCCGATCAAATGTTTGCAATGAAACAAGTAAGTGACCAGTATTTAGATAAGTGTTTGCATGAAGGATGTAAGTGAGCATTGTTTGGCTAAGTGTTGGCAGTATGCAAATGTGCATTATTTAGATATGAGAAATTATTACTATGTTGCAAACAGGCATTTTTAACATGCACATGACAGAGCTGATTCGGGAGCGACGTAGTTGGTATTGCAAGTGTTTGGAATAAAGTTTAATGAAATTGTTGACAGATGTAAATATTTATTTATCTTCAGTTTGTAGGATAAAATGAGAAGTGCTTTCCATTGAATGTATCTTAAACATGAATGTGTGATGTCACAGTGGATGTGCGATGTCACTGTGGTTGTGCGATCTTACCTTGTATGATGTCACTGTGGTTGTGTGATCTTACCTTGTGTGATGTCACCGTGGTTGTGTGATCTTACCTTGTATGATGTCACTGTGGTTGTGTGATGTCACCGTGGTTTTGTGATCTTATCTTGTGTGATGTCACTGTCGTTGTGTGATCTTACCTTGTGTGATGTCACCGTAGTTTTGTGATCTTACCTTGTGTGATGTCACCGTGGTTGTGTAATGTTACCGTGGTTGTGTAATGTCACCGTGGCTGTCTAACGTATTGTAAACGGCAATGTAAAACAACTACGTAGGTCTGGTGGCCGCTAAATCACCAGCCTGGTAGTCCTGGCGGCACGCAGCAGCGTAGTCTGGCCGCAGGCCGGGCTACGTCAAACACTGCAACCACGTTATATCAGTGCTCTGAAAAGGCGTGGTTTTACAAGATAATGAATGATATGCAAAGAGGCCGTTGTCATGGTTTCTATTTGCAGTTGACACATTGCAAGATTTGGAAGAGAAGGTACAAATATAAGTGGGAGAGAAGGAAGTTGAAAGTGAACATGGGAAAGAGTTAAGTGGTATGTCACTTATGGAACACTTGGGTATGTTTATTGTCTGAATGTTTCACTTGTTCAGGTTTCTTCAGTCCAATTGAAGCGATGCCTACACTGGAGGCAGCTGAAATAGAGGGTAGTAAGTTGTGGTAGTAGTAGTTGAGAGGGTAGTAAGTTGTGGTAGTAGTAGTTGAGAGGGTATTAAGTTGTGGTAGTAGTAGTTGAGAGACTAGTAAATGGTGGTGGTAGTAGTTGAAATAGAGGGTACTAATAGTTGAGAGAGAGATTAGTAATTGGTGGTAGAAGTACTTGAAATAGAGGGTAGTAAGTGGTGGTAGTAGTTGGTGGTGGTAGTAGTTGGTGGTGGTAGTAGTAGTTGAAAAAGTAGTAACTGTTGGAAGTAGTTGAAATAGTATTAAGTGGTGGTAGTAGAAATTAAATCAAGCTTAAGAGTACACACACACACACACACACACACACACACACACACACACACACACACACACACACACACACACACACACACACACACACACAGGACCTGTGACTCGACCCCTGCAACCACACATACACACAATTAGGTGAGCACACATATTATGTCTCTCACTCCACAGCAGGATTCGAACCTGCACACTCTGCATCAAAGTACGCAATACTTTAGCCACACAACCAGACCACAGATAAATATGGGCGCCTAGTTGAAACTAAGCGGTCACTCCCAAACCCTGAAACACCAAGCTTCCGGTGACTTAAGTTGTATATGTTTAATTAAAGTTAGGTTACGTTAGGTTTAGTTAGACTGTCAATGCAAAAAACTTAACCAATTATCACATACCACAACGACAATAAATGAATTACAAGATAAAGGCGATAAAAAGTTGTGAAGTTAGAACGAGGATCCACTCAGAGCAATGTCAGTTAATTACTGTTTCAGACTCGTTAAACAGTAACCCGCTTGACTGTTTGCAACAGTGAAATATTGCTATTAAGAGGACGGGCTGGAGCTCAACTTGTTCTCCAATAAGACCAGACAATTACATATCGAACTGCGCTTCATGCATTTCGACGCCCTCGAAATGGGACTGGAAGTTCAATTTTCACTGATCTCAGTTAGGTTAGGTTAGGTTTAGTTAGGATGATGTATATTTCCGTCTGGTTACCCGACAATAACGAAATGGAACGAATGAATTGCGTCTGGCAGCGAGACAGTATCGCTCCATTCCTCACGTGTATTTTCTCACGAACCGTAATAAGTATGGTAGATGGGGTGCAGTGCATGATGTGAGTAGGAAGGCAGGTGGACAGTGATGCTAGTAGGAAGGCAGGTGAGCAGTGATGCTAGTAGGAAGGCAGGTGGGCAGTGATGCTAGTAGAAGGGCAGGTGGGCAGTGATGCTAGTAGGAAGGCAGGTGGACAGTGATGCTAGTAGGAAGGCAGGTGAGCAATGATGCTAGTAGGAAGGCAGGTGGGCAGTGATGCTAGTAGGAAGGCAGGTGGGCAGTGATGCTAGTAGGAAGGCAGGTGGACAGTGATGCTAGTAGGAAGGCAGGTAGACAGTGATGCTAGTAGGAAGGCAGGTAGACAGTGATGCTAGTAGGAAGGCAGGTTGCCAGTGATGCTAGTAGGAAGGCAGGTGAGCAGTGATGCTAGTAGGAAGGCAGGTGGGCAGTGATGCTAGTAGAAGGTGGGCAGTGATGGTAGGAAGGCAGGTGGCAGTGATGCTAGTAGGAAGAGCAGGTAGGAAGGACAGTGATGCTAGTAGGAAGGCAGGTAGGAGCAATGATGCTAGTAGGAAGGCAGGTAGGAAGGCAGGGCAGTGATGCTAGTAGGAAGGCAGGGCAGTGATGCTAGTAGGAAGGCAGGTGGCAGTGATGCTAGTAGGAAGGCAGGTAGAAGGGACAGTGATGCTAGTAGGAAGGCAGGTAGAGGTGGGCAGTGATGCTAGTAGGAAGGCAGGTAGTGATGCAGTGATAGGAAGGCAGGTAGCAGTGATGCTAGGAGGGCAGGTGGACAGTGATGCTAGTAGGAAGGCAGGTGGACAGTGATGCTAGGAGGGCAGGTGGACCGTGATGCTAGTAGGAGGGCAGGTGGACAGTGATGCTAATAGGAAGGCAGGTGGACAGTGATGCTAGTAGGAAGACAGGTGGGCAGTGATGCTAGTAGGAAGGCAGGTGGACAGTGATGCTAGTAGGAAGGCAGGTGGACAGTGATGCTAGTAGGAGGGCAGGTGGACAGTGATGCTAGTAGGAGGGCAGGTGGACAGTGATGCTAGTAGGAGGGCAGGTGGACAGTGATGCTAGTAGGAGGGCAGGTGGACAGTGATGCTAGTAGGAAGGCAGGTGGGCAGTGATGCTAGTAGGAAGAGTAGGAAGGCAGGTGGACAGTGATGCTAGTAGGAGGGCAGGTGGACAGTGATGCTAGTAGGAAGGCAGGTGGGTAGTGATGCTAGTAGGAAGGCAGGTGGACAGTGATGCTAGTAGGAGGGCAGGTGGACAGTGATGCTAGTAGGCAGGCAGGTGGACAGTGATGCTAGTAGGAAGGCAGGTGGGCAGTGATGCTAGTAGGAGGGCAGGTGGACAGTGATGCTAGTAGGAGGGCAGGTGGGCAGTGATGCTAGTAGGAAGGCAGGTGGGCAGTGATGCTAGTAGGAGGGCAGGTGGGCAGTGATGCTAGTAGGAGGACAGGTGGGCAGTGATGCTAGTAGGAAGGCAGGTGGACAGTGATGCTAGTAGGAGGGCAGGTGGACAGTGATGCTAGTAGGCAGGCAGGTGGACAGTGATGCTAGTAGGCAGGCAGGTGGGCAGTGATGCTAGTAGGAGGACAGGTGGGCAGTGATGCTAGTAGGAAGGCAGGTGGGCAGTGATGCTAGTAGCAGAGCTACGTATGTCTCCCTGCTACGTCAACAATCAGGTACCACAGAACTACAGAATATATCACAGTTTGTGGGTTTACTTTCCTGGAGTCTACATGAAGGGTGTTCGGGGGTCAGCCCCCCGGCTGAATACGTGTCTCTGCTCACACAACCACGGAATGAAGTACAGGTATTCCCACACCTGTACTTCATTATTAATAGTGCTCAGTAATAACCCACATTGATACAAACATAGGAGGTTGATTGATCTGTATATTTCGACCCCTTTCTGAGATCCTCCTCAGCAGTGGAGGATCTCAGAAGAGGGGTTGACATATACAGATCAGCCAACCTCCTGTGTTTCTCTCTGCACGTGGTTTATTATTCAGCAATGGCAGGTGTTCATTACACTTTAGTTATTCATTAATAGTGTACAATACTGACAGCTAAATGAGATACATGTGCAAGACCTGTGTCTATTGGCGAGACGTCTCGCCAGTAGACGCAGGTGTTGCGCATGTGTCTTCTTCGTGACTGTTCATGTTGAATCACCACTTAATTAGGCTGACTAGCATTAATAATCATTAGATATGATTGTTATGAATATTGCTGAGTCCATCAGGGATACCAGACTGACACAGATACACAGATACACGAATGATGTTACTGGGGGCCAGCGCCCTCGGTCACAGACCAGGCTTCCTGGGGTATCAAAGGCTGATGATCAACCAGACTGTTGCTGCTGAGTCAAAATAACAAAAAGTTCAAAAAGTGAAAGAATGAAAACAAAACGAGAGGTTGTCAGTAATCAGCAACTTGTGTAAGACAAGCAAGGGAAGACATGTTAAGCAGAAAAGTAAGTGCGAGTGGAAATTAATATTCTTAGACTGAGGAAACACAAAAGGAACAAAAGACATTCAAGAATATGAAAAAAAATACTTCTTCGCCTATAAAATTATAAACCAAAATTCTTTTTTGAACTTAAAATATATAATAATTTATATTCTGAGGACGCCAGAAAACTGAACGAAATCCTTAATGAACAGTACGACTCCATTATTAGTGGAGTCATACTGTCCGTATTGTATGACTCCATTATTAATGGAGTCATACTGTCGGTATTGTATGACTCCGTTATTAGTGGAGTCATACTGTCGGTATTGTATGACTCCATTATTAATGGAGTCATACTGTCAGTATTGTATGACTACATTATTAATGGAGTCATATTGTCGGTATTGTATGACTCCATTATTAATGGTATACAATACAGACAGGTTGATGAATATGACACGTGCAACACCTGAGTATCTGTTATGAAGGTACTCGCGTATTGTACATTTGTCTTGCACCTCAGTACGAGTCCAAGTTGAGTATTTACATCAACACTGCAACATCATGGGATCTTGGTACAAAGACTTCTACGCTTGCCCAACCTTTGGACGACGACCTACTTACACTAGTGGCAGGTCCCACTGTGATCCCGCCTCCTCCTGCTTCAACTCATCTCACCGCAGTATATAAGCCACCTCTCTGGCCCTATGCTGCACTTCCTACAAGAGTGATGGACTGAACACATCGTTTCCAGGTTGAGGGACTGATTACCTCAAACTTCTACTCTCCTTACCCATTTCTACTTTGTGTTGGACTGATGATGCCACTGTGTGGCGAAACGTTTCTTCAATAAAGATTCCCGTTCATCACAACTGTCAGATAAGACACATATGCAACAGTTAGGTATCTTTATTTTGAAACGTTTCGCCTACACAGTAGGCTTCTTCAGTCAAGTACAGAAAAGTTGATAGAAGCAGAAGATACTTGAAGACGATGTAATCAGTCCATCACCCTTAAAGTTTTGAGGTGGTCAGTCCCTCAGTCTGGAGAAGAGCATTGTTCCGTTGTCTGAAACAATATGAAGTTGAAGTGACAGAATCGGGCCTTATATAGTCCCAGGAGGTGAGACGTAGGTTGATTTGGGAGGGCAGGTCCTTCTCAACCCCAGCCGTTCTCACTAGTAGAGGTTGTCGAAGTAGATGGTCTGTACCAAGATACCCTTGTGTTGCAGTGTCTGACAGAATGAACATTAAAATGGTATAAAATACCGACAGATTGTTAGGTAAGACACATATGCAACAGTTAGGTATCTTTATTTTGAAACGTTTCGCCTACACAGTAGGCTTCTTCAGTCGAGTACAGAAAAGTTGATAGAAGCAGAAGATACTTGAAGACGATGTAATCAGTCCATCACCCTTAAAGTTTTGAGGTGGTCAGTCCCTCAGTCTGGAGAAGAGCATTGTTCCGTTGTCTGAAACAATATGAAGTTGAAGTGACAGAATCGGGCCTTATATAGTCCCAGGAGGTGAGACGTAGGTTGATTTGGGAGGGCAGGTCCTTCTCAACCCCAGCCGTTCTCACTAGTAGAGGTTGTCGAAGTAGATGGTCTGTACCAAGATACCCTTGTGTTGCAGTGTCTGACAGAATGAACATTAAAATGGTATAAAATACCGACAGATTGTTAGGTAAGACACATATGCAACAGTTAGGTATCTTTATTTTGAAACGTTTCGCCTACACAGTAGGCTTCTTCAGTCGAGTACAGAAAAGTTGATAGAAGCAGAAGATACTTGAAGACGATGTAATCAGTCCATCACCCTTAAAGTTTTGAGGTGGTCAGTCCCTCAGTCTGGAGAAGAGCATTGTTCCGTTGTCTGAAACAATATGAAGTTGAAGTGACAGAATCGGGCCTTATATAGTCCCAGGAGGTGAGACGTAGGTTGATTTGGGAGGGCAGGTCCTTCTCAACCCCAGCCGTTCTCACTAGTAGAGGTTGTCGAAGTAGATGGTCTGTACCAAGATACCCTTGTGTTGCAGTGTCTGACAGAATGAACATTAAAATGGTATAAAATACCGACAGATTGTTAGGTAAGACACATATGCAACAGTTAGGTATCTTTATTTTGAAACGTTTCGCCTACACAGTAGGCTTCTTCAGTCGAGTACAGAAAAGTTGATAGAAGCAGAAGATACTTGAAGACGATGTAATCAGTCCATCACCCTTAAAGTTTTGAGGTGGTCAGTCCCTCAGTCTGGAGAAGAGCATTGTTCCGTTGTCTGAAACAATATGAAGTTGAAGTGACAGAATCGGGCCTTATATAGTATCTTCAAGTATCTTCTGCTTCTATCAACTTTTCTGTACTCGACTGAAGAAGCCTACTGTGTAGGCGAAACGTTTCAAAATAAAGATACCTAACTGTTGCATATGTGTCTTACCTAACAATCTGTCGGTATTTTATACCATTTTAATGTTCATTCTGTCAGACACTGCAACACAAGGGTATCTTGGTACAGACCATCTACTTCGACAACCTCTACTAGTGAGAACGGCTGGGGTTGAGAAGGACCTGCCCTCCCAAATCAACCTACGTCTCACCTCCTGGGACTATATAAGGCCCGATTCTGTCACTTCAACTTCATATTGTTTCAGACAACGGAACAATGCTCTTCTCCAGACTGAGGGACTGACCACCTCAAAACTTTAAGGGTGATGGACTGATTACATCGTCTTCAAGTATCTTCTGCTTCTATCAACTTTTCTGTACTCGACTGAAGAAGCCTACTGTGTAGGCGAAACGTTTCAAAATAAAGATACCTAACTGTTGCATATGTGTCTTACCTAACAATCTGTCGGTATTTTATACCATTTTAATGTTCATTCTGTCAGACACTGCAACACAAGGGTATCTTGGTACAGACCATCTACTTCGACAACCTCTACTAGTGAGAACGGCTGGGGTTGAGAAGGACCTGCCCTCCCAAATCAACCTACGTCTCACCTCCTGGGACTATATAAGGCCCGATTCTGTCACTTCAACTTCATATTGTTTCAGACAACGGAACAATGCTCTTCTCCAGACTGAGGGACTGACCACCTCAAAACTTTAAGGGTGATGGACTGATTACATCGTCTTCAAGTATCTTCTGCTTCTATCAACTTTTCTGTACTCGACTGAAGAAGCCTACTGTGTAGGCGAAACGTTTCAAAATAAAGATACCTAACTGTTGCATATGTGTCTTACCTAACAATCTGTCGGTATTTTATACCATTTTAATGTTCACAACTGTCAGACACTGCAGCATCATGGGATCTTCTTACAAAGAATTCTTCAACACTTGTTCAACCTTTGGACGAAGACCTACTTCGACTAGTGGATGGTACCACTATGACCCCGCCTCCATCTGCTTCACGTCACCTCACTACAGTATATAAGCCACGTCTACGGCCCTATGCTGTACATTCTACAAGATTGATGGACTGAACACATCGACTCCAGGTTGAGGGACTGATTACCTCATTCTCCTCCTTTCCTTACGCCTTCCTCTTTGTATTGGACTGATGAAGCCACTGTGTGGCGAAACGTTTCCTGAATAAAGATTCCCATATGCTGCATAAGTGTCTCAATCTTCAACTTGTCGGTTTTTCAAACCATTCATCACAAAGATTCCCGTGTGTTGCATAAGTGTCTCAATTCTTCAACTTGTCGGTTTTCAAAACCATTCATCACACAAGGTGAGAGTGGAAGACCCAGGTAGTTTCTTCACTAATCTGGCCCACTTTGTAAATTAAATAACGCATTTTAACACAAAACCTGGTTCAGTTCATAGCCCTCACCTCACATACTGAGTGTCCATGGTTCGATCCAAGGTACGGGTAGAAACGCTGGGCATGTTTCATTACACCTGTTGCTCCAGTTCACCTAGCAGTAAGTAGGTACCTGGGTGTTAGCCGGCTGGTGTGGGTGGCATCCTAGGTGGTAGTATACCTTAGATAGTTGCAAGTGTTATTCCATAGTTTTAAGTGTTATTCCACAGTTGCAAGTGTTATGGAATAACACTAGCAACTATGGAATAACACTAGCAACTATGGAATAACACTAGCAACTATGGAATAACACTAGCAACTATGGAATAACACTAGCAACTATGGAATAACACTAGCAACTATGGAATAACACTTGCAACTATGGAATAGTTGCAAGTGTTATTCCATAGGGCGTCAAACGTGCAGACAGAACTCCGCTTGACAAATTAATGAGCAGCAGCGTGAAGGTGAAGCGTTGCAGAATAGAGACACTAGCATCACACACTGCCCAGGACAGCGACATTTTATAGCAAGCGAAATACATAAGAACATAAGAACGAAGGAACACTGCAGCAGGCCTACTGGCCCATGCGAGGAAGGTCCAAGTCTCCTACCGGCTTAAGCCAATGCACCCAACCTAGTCAGGTCAGGTCACCTTGACTTAAGGGAGGAACACGGCAACCGTCCTGGTAGCACAAGCTAATCAGGTCCAACTCACACCCACCCACACCCACTCATGTATTTATCCAACCTATTTTTAAAGCTACACAACGTTCTGGCCTCTATAACTGTACTTGGGAGTTTGTTCCACTCATCCACAACTCTATTACCAAACCAGTACTTTCCTATATCCTTCCTGAATCTGAATTTTTCCAACTTAAAACCATTGCTGCGAGTCCTGTCTAGGCTAGATATTTTCAGCACACTATTTACATCCCCTTTATTTAATCCTGTCTTACATTTATACACCTCAATCATATCCCCCCCTAATTCTACGTCTTTCTAGAGAGTGAAGATTCAGGGCCCTTAGTCTATCCTCATAGGGAAGGTTTCTGATACATGGGATCAACTTTGTCATCCTCCTTTGTACATTTTCCAGAGCATTTATATCCATTCTGTAATACGGTGACCAAAACTGTGCAGCATAATCTAAATGAGGCCTAACCAAGGATGTATAGAGTTGAAGAACAACCTGAGGACTCCTATTATTTATGCTTCTTGATATGAAGCCAAGGATTCTATTAGCTTTATTGCGAACACTTCTTTTTGATTATAATAATAATAATAATAATATTGCGAACACTTATGCACTGTTGTCTTGGTTTCAGATTACTGCTAACCAGAACTCCTAAATCTTTTTCGCAATCCGTAATATTAAGATCTACATTATTTAGTTTATATGTGGCATGGTTATTGTCCTTTCCAACATTTAGAACTTTGCATTTGTCTATATTAAACTGCATCTGCGACCTCTCCGACCACTGCATCGTCTACTCAAATCTTCCTGGAGTGCTCTAATGTCCTCGTCAGAATGAATTCGACGGCCTATTTTGGTGTCATCGGCAAACTTGCTAATGTCGCTCTTTATGCCCTCATCAATGTCGTTTATGTATATTGTGAACAGCAGGGGGCCCAACACTGACCCCTGTGGAACACCGCTCGTGACGCTTCCCCACTCTGATTTCTCCCCATTTATGCAAACTCTCTGCTGCCTATTTGTCAACCATGCCTCTATCCAGGAAAAAATTTCTCCTCCTATTCCATGTGCCTTAATTTTCCTCAATAGTATCTGATGTGGGACCCTGTCAAAAGCCTTACTGAAGTCCATGTACACAATATCATATTCATTACCATGATCTACCTCCTCAAATACCTTAGTGAAAAAAGTTAACAAATTAGTATGGCAGGAACGCCCCTTTGTAAAACCATGCTGAGATTCGTTGATTAATTTATGCTTTTCAAGGTGGCTACGAACTGCCTCGGCAATTATTGATTCCATAAATTTTCCCACTATGGAGGTTAGGCTTATTGGTCTATAGTTTGAAGCTAAGGACCTGTCACCTGCTTTGAAAATAGGTATCACATTTGCCATTTTCCACTTATCTGGCACCATGCCAGTTTGTAGTGATATGTTGAAAAGATTAGCCAAAGGTTTGCTAAGCTCCTCTTTACATTCCTTTAGAACCCTTGCATACAGTTCATCAGGGCCTGGGGATTTGTTAGGTTTTAATTTATCTATTTGCATAAGGACCATGTCACTTGTGACCCTAACCGTGCACAGTTTATTATCGTCCTGTTCCACATAATTTATCACTTCTGGAATATCGCTGGTATCCTCCTGTGTAAAACCTGAGAGGAAGTATGTGTTAAAACTTCTACACATTTCCTTATCACTGTCAGTGAGCTGACCCGAGGAACTTTTGAGTGGGCCTATCTTGTCCCTGATCTTACTTCTGTATACCTGAAAGAATCCTTTTGGGTTAGTCTTCGAATCTCTTGCAACTTTAACCTCATAATCTCTTTTTGCTTTTCTAATTCCTTGTTTTATTTCTCTCTTTAACCGAATATATCGATTTCTTAATTGCCCCTCTCCTCTTTTGATTTGCCTATATATGCCTCTCTTTTGACCAGTTAGATATTTTAATCTATTGTTCATCCATTTAGGATCATTTTTGTTTGATCTGATTTCCCTATTTGGAACATAATTTGACTGAGCAGCTAGAACTATGCCCTGGAAAGCGTCATATCGGCATCCATCACCACCTACCTGACCCTTAGTCAGGTCATTCCAGTTCAGCCCACCTAAGTAATTTTTCAGTCCTATGAAATCAGCCAAGCGGAAGTCAGGGACAGAGACTTGATTGCCATTATTAGGGGAATTCCATGATATATTAAAATTGAGTGATTTGTGATCACTTTCCCCAAGCTCATCATTAACCTCAAGATTATTAATTAGTGTTTCCCTACTGGCAAGAAGCAAGTCAAGGAGGTTATTTCCCCTAGTTGGCTCTGTCACAAACTGTTTTAAAAAATACAATCCTGGATCGTATCAAGAAAGTCACCTGACTCTAAATTTCCTGTCAAATTGCTCCAGTCAATCTGTCTATAGTTGAAATCTCCCATTAACACAGCATTTTCGTTTGTAGATGCCTTACGAATTTCGTCCCATAGAAGTTTACTGCACTCCCTATCAAGAGAGATGTACCCCATCCCTTGCATACATATCATGTTTGCCATAAAAGTTGTTCCAGTTGTCAATGAATGGGATTGCAAGTTCCTTGCAGTATCTGTCTAGCCAGCAATTTACACCAATTGCCCAAGACAACCATTCATTTCCTACTCCCCTTCTAGGCAAGATGCTACATATGATTGGGATCCCTCCCTTAGACTTAATGAAATCTATAGCTGACCTGTACTTACCTAGCAGCTCTTCTCTCCTACCCTTCCCAATATCATTTCCACCAGCACTGAGACAGATAATGGGCTTGTTCCCATTACCTGACATGATATTATCCAGCCTGTTGACTATGTCCCCAACACCAGCTCCAGGGAAGCACACTCTATCTCTCATCTTATTCCTATTACAAAAAGCACGGTCAATATATCTTACCTGAGAGTCACCAACCACAAGAATGCGCTTACCTCCATTAGCAGGGGCAGTAGTACCCTTACCTTCACTGGCCACTGAAGTACATTCATCCTGAAGAACAGAGAAGCGATTTCCTACCTTCAGATCTTCACTCTTAACTTTCCTTACTCTGATGCGCCTCCCATTACTGTGAACCACTCGCCACTTGTAGCAGGTGCTAGGCTGCACCTCACTGCTGGTAGCCGTTGCTACCTCCCCACCTACAGCCTCCTCACAGCGAGAGACAGACTGCACCTCACTGCTAGAAGTCTCATTTCCCACAACTCCAGCCACCTCACACTCTCTCCCAGAAACCATTTACCAGCCTAATACAGTCATCGAAGACATCTTCACTAGTGATAAGTGAGAGACTTGTATAACATTTGGGTATCTTTATTCTGGAAAGGTTTCTCCAACCAATGTCTTCTTCAGATCAATGCCAGCCACTGGCTGGCGAAACGTTTCCAGAATAAAGATACCCAAATGTTGCGCAAGTGTTTCATTTATCAACCTTTCGGTTTTCTAAATCATTTATTGAACAATGGTCACTACAAAGATTCCCATAAAGAACTCTGAATAAGGACCAGAACACTGTCAAGGCTGAGGAACTGCTTCAAAACCACCTTTACACTTGTACTGTTTCCAGTATTCTCATCAACTCTGACTAAAGAATCCTGCTGCGTAGGCGAAACGTTTCGTCAGTGAAGATACCCAAGTACTGCACACTTATCTTACTTATCAAGTTGTCGGTATTGTACAGCACTTACAATATGATAGCACTTGGAACGTGTTCCCTAGAAAGAAGTTCAGACAGATATAATTTATACCTATGAGAACAACGAGGCACAATACCGTGACTGGAACAAAACATAAATAACCCGCACATAGAAGAAAGAAGCTTATGACGACCAGGGGAAGGCGGCTTCTGGGCTACAAGATCACTAATATGTCTGATGGAGCTAGTGAGGGAAAGACATTGTTGGTCAAACTTTTTACTGTGACAACGTCTCGCTGTTTAGAGCTTTATCTAGTCATGACTCGCTAAAGCTATTCAGAGAGCGAAACGTAGAGTCAATAGAAGCGTGTTCAACAACTTGGCTGTCTGCAGCACGCCGTTTGTATCTGATGGAGATGTTTACACCTGATAGAGGATGATGTTTGTGTCATCCTGAGAAGACAAGGAACCAGTGATAAATATATTACAGAGAAGCTTTATGTGCGGGTTATTTGTGTATCGTTCCAGTCACGGTATTGTGCCTTTTTTATTTATTGATAAATATATTTCCTTCACTGTCTTAAAATATTACTAAGTTGCGATTTATTATAAAAATATATGATTATATAATTTATTACTCAGGTTATATTAATAGTAATATATTTATTATTCGTAGTAGTAGTAGTAGTAATAATAGTTGTAATAATAGTAATAACAGTATTAGTAATAGTAGTAGTAGTAGTGTAAGTTGTAATAGTAGTAGCATTAGTTGTAGTGGCATCACTTATAGTGGTAATAATAGTAATGGTAATAGTATTAGTAATATCAGTAGTAGTAATAGCAGCAATAGTAGTAATAGCATTAGTAGTTTAATCATAGGGAGAGAAGGTAGTAACCAATTTGAGAATCCGAATGTGTTACACCGACAACAATGATAACATATCAAATAATATGGTACATAACGATCACAATGAAATTCCATTACCAAGTGATCCGTCTGCTTCAGAATAAATGATTCACCTCCCATGAAGTGATAACAGTGTTTCATACATGTATTCACGAATTCATACATTAGTGAAAATACATTATTGGCTCAAAGACGTAGCATGAATATTGTAGAGAATATTTGCTAGTATTCCGAGAGATATTACAGTGAGGAATACTACTACAGGTAGTGGATTACGAGTGAAGATTGTGTTGCAAATTTGGGGTATTATATTCATTACAAATATTATAATATTCAGTGCATAATAATTATAATAATCATGGGGGAGCACTAAACCCATAGGATTATACAGTGCCTGTGGGGGGATGGGAGGTATTCAGGCTCAATTCAGGGAACTAGAGCATAGATCCAATTCCCTAGATCAAGAGCCCCTCACCAGCGTTAAGGAACCTCTCTTGAGGGGAATATTCAATGCAAACATTACAATATTCAGTGCAAACATTACATTGTTCAGTAGAAACACTGAAATATTCCCTACGAACACTACAATATTTAGTAGAAATAAATACTACAATATTCAGTACAAACTCTACAATATTCAGTGCAATGTACTACAATATGTTGGATATCCAGTGCGAAGCTTTACGAAATAATTAGTGTGTAAGTAGGCCTAAATACGAATTTACTATATAATTAAAAACAGTAGTTTGTCACGCGGATTAGTCACACACACACACCGGTTTGGAACCCGCACTTGATAAAGCACGTCAAGAAACTAGAGAAAGTACAAAGGTTTGCGACAAGGTTAGTTCCAGAGCTAAGGGGAATGTCCTATGAAGAAAGATTAAAGGGAAATCGGCCTGACGACACTGGAGGACAGGAGGGTCAGGGGAGACATGATAACGACATATAAAATACTGCGTGGAATAGACAAGGTGGACAAAGACAGGATGTTCCAGGGAGGGGACACAGAAACAAGAGGCCACAATTGGAAGTTGAAGACACAAATGAGTCAGAGAGATATTAGGAAGTATTTCTTCAGTCATAGAGTTGTAAGGTAGTGGAATAGCCTAGAAAATGACGTAGTGGAGGCAGGAACCATACACAGTTTTAAGACGAGGTTTGATAAAGCTCATGGAGCGGGGAGAGAGGGGGCCCAGTAGCAACCGGTGAAGAGGCGGGGCCAGGAGCTAAGACTCGACCCCTGCAACCACAAATAGGTGAGTACAAATAGGTGAGTACACACGTACACACACACACACACACACACACACACACACACACACACTTGCTTGTCCTTCAGATCTCTGCAAGCCAAATTAATAAATATTGAAAGCTACATTATTGTATTCTGCACAGAGTATATCACAGTTACATCTCAGGTATACATCTCAGGTATTCATCTCAGGTATACATCTGAGCTGTACATCTGAGGTAAACCTCTCAGGTATACATCATATGTATATATTACATCTATACATCTAAGGCATATATGCATTTCATTCATTAGAGATTCGCCGGTACTTCCGGCCTGGGTCTTCTCCATATGCAGGTATATATCTCAGATATACATCTCGGGTACACATCTCAGGTATGCATCTGAGATATACATCTCAGGTATACATCTCAGGTATACATCTCAGGTATATATCTCAGGTATATATCTCAGGTATGCATCTCAGGTATACATCTTAGGTATATATCACAAGTACATATATCAGAGTAGTATCTCAGGTATATTTCAAATATACATCACTGGTATATCATAGATATATATTACATATATATTAATGTAAGTAAGATCACAGTAAACAGGTGATATATGCAAAACAACTGTGAACAATAGTAGAATTCCAAATACTCTCGTTATTTCTCACATTATCAAGGAACTGTTCCTTGATAATGTGAGAAATCATGAAAGCGCTCGGAATTCTACTATCTTTTTCACAGTGGTTGTTCTGCATATATATCTCTGTTATATCTCACATATTTCACAGGTATAACACACTGAAACATTGACCAAAATAGCCACACACACACGAGAAGGTCTCGTGATTCAAGGAAGTAGAGCTACCCAGGCGGTATATGGCCTGTACAGTGTTAAGACAAAGGAATTTAGCTTACTAGAAAAAATCTTAACAGTGATCAAGACTAGTTTCTTTGTGGGCATTTGTGAGACTTTGTAGGCATTTGTTAGAGACTGGAACTTTGGGGTATTTGACTATATGGGCATTTGTGAGACTTTATGGAACTTTGTGGGCATTTGACAATGTGGGCATTTGTGAGACTTTGTGGAACTTCGAGGCATTTGACTTTGTGTGACTTTTTGGAACTTTGTGGGCATTTGTGACACTTTTTGGAACTTTGTGGGCATTTGTGACACTTTTTGGAACTTTGTGGGCATTTGTGACACTTTTTGGAACTTTGTGGGCATTTGTGACACTTTTTGGAACTTTGTGGGCATTTGTGACACTTTTTGGAACTTTGTGGGCATTTGTGACACTTTTTGGAACTTTGTGGGCATTTGTGACACTTTTTGGAACTTTGTGGGCATTTGTGACACAATGTAAAACTTTCGAGTATTTATTTTTGTGGGCATTTGTGTGGCTTTATGAGTATTTTTGTCGGTACCTTGTGAATATTTGTGGAACCTTATGGGACTTTATATTGGCACTTTGTGGGTATCTGTGGAACTCTGTGGGTATTTGTAGAACATTTATAAGCATTTGTGGGAATCTGTAGGATTTTGTGGGCATTTACTTCATTTATTTGCATTTGTAGGTGTTTTGTGGGTGTTAAGGGGACTCTATGGGTATTTTGAGACTGTGGGTATTTTAGAGCTGTGGGTATTTTAAAAGTTTGCGGGCACTTTTCGCTAAGGGAAAGTCAGACGTTTTTAATCTATTAGAGCGTCCCGGGGAGCGGGTGAGGTGACGCCTAACAGACAGCAGCGGATATAGTTCAGGAATTACCCTGACTGGCGGGGGAAAACTGTCCACTCTATCTTCCCTCATACTGACCTCACACTCGCTTCTCCCCACCACTCTTTTCTCTTCCGCCGTTTGTTCATTTCGCCTCGTCATTTGTTCATTTCTCCCTTCCGTTTGTTCATTTTCTCCCTGCCATTTGTTCATTTCTCCCTTCCGTTTATTTTTTCCCTGCCGTTTGTTCATTTCTCCCTACCACTGATTACTTTCTCCCTGCTACTTATTCATGTCTACCTTCATATTTCTCCCCATCACTCGTTCCTTTCTATATTATCACTTTCGTTCTCCTTTATTTTGCTGTTTACTTTCTCCCCACCACTAACACTGATCTGAGAGGGGGCCACGGGACCGATGATCTTGGTAGACACCAAGTTAGTAAGGCACCAGGCTGGTAAGACACCAAGTTAGTAAGGCACCAGGCTGGTAAGACACCAAGTTAGTAAGGCACCAGGCTGGTAAGACACCAGGCTTGTAAGACAC
Organism: Cherax quadricarinatus; assembly: GCF_038502225.1. Classification (NCBI taxonomy): domain Eukaryota; kingdom Metazoa; phylum Arthropoda; class Malacostraca; order Decapoda; family Parastacidae; genus Cherax; species Cherax quadricarinatus. The sequence continues at coordinate 300,350 of NW_027195113.1, forward strand.
CAAGTTAGTAAGGCACCAGGCTGGTAAGACACCAAGTTAGTAAGACACCAGGCTGGTAAGACACCAAGTTAGTAAGACACCATGCTTGTAAGACACCATGTTAGTAAGTCACCAGGCTGGTAAGACACCAAGTTAGTAAGGCACCAGGCTGGTAAGACACCAAGTTAGTAAGGCACCAGGCTGGTAAGACACCAAGTTAGTAAGGCACCAGGCTGGTAAGACACCAAGTTAGTAAGGCACCAGGCTGGTAAGACACCAGGCTGGTAAGACACCAAGTTAGTAAGGCACCAAGTTAGTAAGACACCAAGTTAGTAAAGTACCAAGTTAGTAAGGCACCAGGCTGGTAAGACACCAAGTTAGTAAGGCACCAGGCTGGTAAGACACCAGGCTGGTAAGACACCAAGTTAGTAAGGCACCAAGTTAGTAAGACACCAGGCTGGTAAGACACCAAGTTAGTAAGACACCAGGCTGGTAAGACACCAAGTTAGTAAGGCACCAGGCTGGTAAGACACCAAGTTAGTAAGGCACCAGGCTGGTAAGACACCAAGTTAGTAAGGCACCAGGCTGGTAAGACACCAAGTTAGTAAGGCACCAAGTTAGCAAGGCACCAGGCTGGTAAGACACCAAGTTAGTAAGGCACCAGGCTGGTAAGACACCAAGTTAGTAAGTCACCAGGCTGGTAAGACACCAAGTTAGTAAGGCACCAGGCTGGTAAGACACCAAGTTAGTAAGGCACCAGGCTGGTAAGACACCAAGTTAGTAAGGCACCAGGCTGGTAAGACACCAAGTTAGTAAGGCACCAGGCTGGTAAGACACCAGGCTGGTAAGACACCAAGTTAGTAAGGCACCAGGCTGGTAAGACACCAAGTTAGTAAGACACCAGGCTGGTAAGACACCAAGTTAGTAAGACACCAGGCTGGTAAGACACCAGGCTGGTCAGAACACCAGGCTAGCAGCACAGAGCTACTGTAGCTTCGAAGTAAATAAAAGGTGAAAGGAGAAATTATTTCAGAAGACGAGAGTCCAAAGTAGCATCTTGACTCTTGCTTGAGACTCTCATCTCTGGTAGCCCAGATACCTGCACTAGACTATATAAAGCGAATATTTACTGATCGCTTAGCATTATATGCGAATGGTGAATGTTGTACATGTATGGTATACAATGCCGATAAAATGAACAATTAGACACATGTGCAACATCTGGGTATCTTTATTGTAGATGTTTCGCCATCCAGTGGCTTTTATCAATACACATTTAAGGACATAATTGGAACTCAGTAGATATTTACTGCTCGTTTAGTGTTATATTAGAGTGACGAAGGCTTGAGCCTCCATGTTGAAAATGGAGGGACTGACAACCTCAAACTATTCTAACAAGGTTGATGGACTGATTACATCATCTTTACCTCATTATTTCTGCTGACTCCATTCTCTATATTTGGCTGAAGAAACCAACTCTCGGTATTTATTTACACAGATATACACCTCACAGTGTATACAGCCTGTATGATATACACCTCACTGTCCAGTGTGATATACACCTCACAGTTTACATCCAGTGCGATATACCTCACAGTGTATACATCCTGTGTGATATACACCTCACTACACTATGTGATATACACCTCACAGTGTATACATCCTGTGTGATATACACCTCACAGTGTATACACCTCACAGTGTATACATCCTGTGTGATATACACCTCACAGTGTATACATCCTGTGTGATATACACCTCACAGTGTATACACCTCACAGTGTATACATCCTGTGTGATATACACCTCACGGTGTATACATCCTGTGTGCTATACACCTCACGGTGTATACATCCTGTGTGATATACACCTCACAGTGTATACATCCAGTGTAATGTTTAACACACCTAAACACTTCCTTTATATTTGTGATGTAAATAGTTTTGAAAACCGACAAGTTGAGACACTTGTGCAACATTTGGGAATCTTTATTGAAGAAACTCTTCGCCAGCCAGTGACTTCTTCAGTCCAGTACCAAGAAGAACGGTCAGAGAAGAGGAAGAGTTTGAGATAATCTGTCCCTCCGACTGGAGTCGATGTGTTATGTCCATTAATATTAAAAATGTACTTTTTTCAAGACTGATGAACTGAACACATCGACTCCAGTCCGACTGACTGACTGATGAATTACCTCAAACTCATCAACTTCCACCTTTCTTCTCTGTATTGGACTGAGGAAGCCACTGGCTGGCGAAACGTTTCCTCAATAAAGATTTCCAAATGTTGCACATGTGTCTCATTCTTCACTTCTTCTAATTTCTAAATATAATCTGAGCTGCAACAAGGTCTGGAGCAAGTGAGTGCACATTATGCAACACCAGAGTACACATACAACACCAGAGTGCACATTATGCAACACCAGAGTGCACATTGTGCAACACCAGTGTGCACATTGTGCAACACTAAACACAGTGCATATTATGCAACAAGGTCCCAGGACCGAAACGTTTTCTAATAAATATGTCATAGTGTTTGCTTACGTGTCTTTCTAAACCAACTTGTTGGTATTTATTACCAAGGTTTATTATACGCACACAGAGTACACATGCAACACCAGAGTGCACATTACGCAGCACCAGAGTACACATGCAACACCAGAGTGCACATTACGCAGCACCAGAGTGCACATTGTGCAACACCAGAGTTGTAAATCCTACATTTGGCAAGAGACTCAAATGCGAAGAAATCCTTTACTTTTATTACATTTCACTCAACATTGAGCTCTGTACCTGCTACAGTGGAACCTCTGGTCACGAACGATTCCGAACACGAACAGATCGGTTCACGACCCAAAAATTCGCTAAATTTTTGCTTCTGGTGACGAACACATAATCGAGTGCCGAACAAACACGGCCGAGCCAATTTTCACATTCCGTACCATTTTTTTCGCACGCGCCAATTTTCCCCACTTTCTGTAATATATTGGGATTAACAATGTTTTATCAGCAGGTAGTGTCGAAACAGCTTCTCGCAGTGCCAGTACCCGGCTAGGGCTTGCTATATATGATTTTTGGTAAATATTTTTTTTCTCAGTTGTTTGTTGGGCTATCTTATTGAAACTTGGGCAATGTATGATGGAAAGATGCTTCTTAACGTACATTAAAAATTAAAGAAATCGGACGATAAATAATGGAGTTCACTGTTCAAACATTAGATGTCCCTTAAAACTCTTAGAACTAGTGCAATGTTAGTTGTCTCTGTTGTTCAAGGTTTTCTCAGTGTTATTCAAGGTTTTTACATTTAGTTTACTATTACATTGTGCATTCTGTGGTATAGTTAACTATTTTTGTGCTTAAAAATCTTTAAAAAACAGTATTTACATACAGTTTATAGGGGTCTGGAATGGATTAATCGTACTTACAAACAATCCAATGGGGAAATTAGGTGCGGGTCACGATCAAATTGGGCCGTGACCAGAGTTCTGGAACGAATTATGTTCATGACCAGAGGTTCCACTGTACTTGGAAAAGCCCAGTACTGAGCGAAACGTTGTAGAAGGACTTCTCTGCCTCTGTGTTTTTCTCGCCAAGTGTCGTCATATAACCAATGTTTCCACCAATCCTGGAACTATCAGTAGTTGTGATTTGGAATACTGGAACTATCTGTCGCGTATTGGGTTGGTGTCTTGAATCTATCTATTGCTAGCTGTGGTTGAAATCCTGGAACTATCACAAGTTGGGGTTGGAATCCTGGAACTATCACTACTCGGGGGTTGGAATCCTGGAGCTATCACTAGTCAGGGGTTGAAATCCTGGAACTATCATTAGTCGGGGGATGGAATCCTGGAACTATCTGTCGCGTGTTGGGTTGGTGTCCTAGAATTATCTATTGACTACTGTTAGTTGGGGCTGGAATCCTGGAACTCTGTCCCTTGTTCGAGGGCTGGAATCCTGAACCACTCTATCCTACATTTGAGGGCTGGAATTCCAGAACTGTCGCCGGAAACGTGTGGACGCAAATCAAACTGTGAGGAGCACACCAGGTGGGTCATGTGAGGTGCTTGACCTAATCTGTTGTGACTGGCCTAATCTGCTGATGGATCTAATCTGTTGTGAGTGGCCTAATCTGTTGGTGGATCTAATCTGTTGTGACTGGCCTAATCTGTTGATGGACAAAATCTATTGTGAGTGGCATAATTTGTTGATGGACGTAATCTGTTGTGACTAGTATAATCTGTTGATGGACCCAATCTGTTGTGACTGGCATAATCTGTTGATGGACCTAATATGTTGTGACTGGCATAATCTGTTGATGGGTGTAATCTGTTGTGACTTATAATCTGTTGTGACTGGTATAGTCTGTTGATGAACCTAATCGACAGCATACGAATCAAAACCACTAACAGGGGTGCAATGGGCATAATACATTAACACTATATCAACATCCGTGGCCCCAGACTACTCAACATCTTACCAGAAGATATCAGAAACACAAGGCAAGAACCACATCTAGCATCGGGCCCTTGACACAAGATGGGACATATACAGATGACAACAAAGAAATGAGCGAGATACTGAAGTCTCAGTACAACTCAGTGTTTAGCGAGCTATTAATCAGTCAAAGATCGACAATCCAAATGATTTTTTCATAAATGAGCCTCAAAACCCTGTCA